>NC_133649.1:7050985-7217927 GCF_009905375.1 Apium graveolens | reverse complement strand
CAAGACCACATATTTAGTTTTAAGGACCAAGACTTGCTTGGATCCTTTGGCCTTATTAAGTTTGTTAACATTTGCAGCGGATTTAGCATCAGAGTTTATGTTAACATTTTCTTATCAGAATTTATACTATCAGACTTTGAATCAGAACTTACACTAGAAGGAACAATGGTAACTTTCTTTAAAGAAGGTTTTATTTGATAATAATCATAGTATAAACTATGATATTCCTTACAAGTATAAATGGAATGCCATAAACTACCACAATGAAAACAAGGATTTTGTGGCTTATATCTAACAGACTGACTCTTAACTCCTGACTTTGAAGGTAAGGAGTTTATGTTCTTATTCTTCCTGCAAAAAGAAGGCAGATGGTTAGAACTTCCACAGTTATGACACGTTTTCCTAGGAGCTTCAGGAACATGCTTATAATCATTGCTTTTATTCACACCTTCCTTTCCATTCCTATTTTTACTAGGTGATTTTACCTTGTTTGCATTCTTATCATCTTTCAGCTTATGCTTAAGCTGCTTCTTAGTCATTAAGCCTATGTTTACTTCAGCTGTCTTTTTCTATTTTAGTTTGTCAAAAGTTAATTCCTTTTTAACTTCTGATTTCTCATTATCAGACTTTATAGCTACAAACTTGACAGGTTTTAACTTTGGCTTTTGTTTAACAACTACAGGCTTAATACCTTCAGTTCCTTTATCATTCTTATTCTCTCCATAACCTAAGCCCTCTTTCCAGTTTTCACTACTTAACAAATTCTGAGTTGTTCTGCCAGAGTTAGTCCAAGTCCTGATAACCTCTTTTTCCTTTTCTAACTCAGTTTTTAGAGATTCATTCATTTTTAGCACTTCATCCCTAACATAAAAAACATCATCTCTATCTTTCTGAGTTTGATGAAACATAACTAACTCCTTTTCTAAGAAATCATTTCTTTTCTTAAAAACAAGATTTTCAGAAGTTAATCTTTCACATGTTAAAGTTTGATCTCTATAACTAACAAACATGGTTTTAAGATATCTTCTCATCTCATTAATATCATCAGTATGAAAGGCATAAGTAGTTTGAGGTACCTTTGATTCAGCAGCTTCAGAAATGCTTTCAGCATTTGCCTTATCAGCATTTGCCATCAAGGCATAATTCTTCTCACTTTCAGAATCTGAGGTGTATGTCCAGCTTTTCTTCTTTGTGACAAGAGCCTTGCCTTTGTCACTCTTCACTTTCTTGCAATCAGGAGATATGTGGCCTTTCTCACCGCAGTTGTAGCATTTGACATTTGTATAATCTCCTCTGTCAGACTTTCCTCCTCTACTCTCAGATTTTCTGAAATTCTTCTTATCAGAACTTGTGCCTTTCCTGGAAAACTTCTTTCCCTTCCTGAACTTCCTGTATTCAATCTTTGTGATCCCTTTCACCATAAGAGCACACAGCTTCATCAGCATCCATCTCAGGCAGGCTTTCAGATTCCGAGTCATCATCACTTTCAGAACTTGATGACTCAGTATCAGACTTTGTGAAGAGAGCTTTACCTTTGTCTTTCCTTGAGGTAGCTGCCTTGGGTGATTCTTCTTCATCCTTAAGAGCAATTGTCCTTGACTTTCCACCTTTCCTCTTGCTTCTTTGTTCCATCTCAAGTTCATGAGTCTTGAGCATTCCATAAATTTCATCAAGAGTTGTTTCATCAAGATTGTAGTTGTCTCTTATTGTAGTTGCCTTCAAATCCCAGCATTCAGGAAGAGCTAACAGGAATTTAAAGTTTGAATCTTCAAGATCATACTCCTTATTAATCAGTGACATATCATTCAAGAGTTTGACAAATCTATCATATAAATCAGTCAATGACTCATTAGTCTTTGAGTCAAAGTGTTCATACTCTTGAGTGAGTATTGTCTTCCTGTTCTTCTTAATCGTATCAGTTCCCTGACACCTTGTTTCCAGGGCATTCCATATCTCCTTTGCAGTCTTGCAGTTTATTACCCTGTTTGACATTACATTATCAATGACACTATGCATTAAGTGTCGTACCTTAGCATCCTTAGCAATTGATGCGATATCTTCAGCAGTGTAATCACTCTTCTCCTCTGGTACAGTCTTTGCTGCTTCACCTGCAACTGCAACCGCGAGCTTGGTTGGTTTGTGAGGCCCTTCCTTGATTCTATCAAGATATTCTGGATCTGTTGCTTCCAGAAATATGGTCATCCTCACCTTCCATATGGGATATTCAGATGGTCTCAATATGGGAACTCTGATAGTCTCATATCGGCTTTGAATTTGTGCCTTAGGAGGTTCTTCAGTTTTGGTGGGCTTAGTTGGAGTTTTTGTTTCAGACATGATTGTGTTTGGATCTTAAACTGTTTGTGCGTTAACAGATGGGCTCTGATACCACTTGTTAGGTCACACACACACTGTAGAGGGGGTGAATACAGTATATAGTACAATCAAATCGAACTTTAATAACTCAAGTAACAGAAAACAAACTTTATTGAAACAATAAACTCTGTTACAGTATGGAACTGTTACCTCTCAGTGATGAACAAATATCACGAGAGCTGCTAGGGTTACAATGAATAATCTTCTCGAATATGATAACACTTATAGTGTAAACCCTATGTTTGTGTTTATATACTACACAGTTACAATATAATCGCTAATTGATATGGAATATAATTCTGCTTCCTAAAATATATCAATCAGATATCTTTTCTTCCAAATATTCGATTCTACATAGAATTCCTTCTTCATGCATATCTCTACTTATGTTTATCTCGATCTTCTTTCCTTTAATCAACTGTTGTCCTTATCTGAATGTCCTTCAGTACTTAAGTTCTGATATCCATCTTCTGATAATTATCTCCTGATAATATAAGTACTGATATCCTTAAGTCCTGACTTCCAGTAAGTACCGATTTATCCTTTTTAAGTAAGATCTGAAAACTAAACATAAATCATATTAGCCATGACATTATCAAATATATCTAATATACAGATGTGCCTAGAGCTACCCCCATCATTAACACGAGAAAAGGAAAGGAAGGTGAGAAAGAAAGAAAGAAGAAAAAAAAAACAATATTATCAATGAGCCAATATTATCAAAGCGAGACCGAAAGTGACCAGCAGAAAAATTATATGAGAGTTCCAACCAAAACCAGCAGAAAAGTTCTACGAGAGTTCCAACCAAAACCAGCAGAAAAAAAAAATTCAACCAAAATCAAGTACCCACGAGAAATCCAACCAAATCGAAGAAAAAAATAATAGTCATGATTAAAAATCAAAATCGTCCAAGAAAAAGAAAAAAAAAACTGATTTGAATAAGAAGAAGACAAGAAGGAAACAATAATCAAAACACATATTTTAAACCCAACATGTGGAAGCCAATCGATATAATTCATCATCGTCAACATATCCCAGATCGGATCATAGCTCTTGATACCATGATAAAGTATTGAGAGAAGAGATAAAAGTGGGATTTTATTATAGTACGACTTGTTCTCAATTACAATAGAAGAGGGTTTTATATAGCCGACAACCAAACAATAATAAGGGAAAACATCATAACAAGAAAACTAATATAATAATGAAAATGTCCAATAATAATAGTATAATATGTGTATCATGGTATGGTATCATAGCTCGGTTTAGGAAAGGACTCAGGTTCGAGTCATCCCACCCCCATTTATTTAATTTAAATATTTGTTATTGGTATGGATATTGGTATTTGTTGTATTTGTCGTTGCCAATCGTGGCGAAACGTATTGTACGATTGATGGGGAGTGTTAAAGAGTATAAGATCATGTTCGGGCCTTCTAGAATCTTAAGGTTTTAGACGGACTGATTACTTAACATGGTATCAGATCTCAGACTGGCAGAAGACTCATGTTCGATCCCTGCCACCCCCAACATTTCTCACAATTTATGATGGACACGAAAGACAAGTTTATGCTCCAAAGATGGGTGCCGTGATCCACTCTTCGACCCATTGTTTCCCTCATGTATCTTCCAAAAGGAAAAAAGTAGCAAATCATTTATTAAGAAAAATTGATGGAAAATAAAATGTTCCATACTAATGGATTGCTTTCTTTGTTTTGGATTTTGAAGATTTGTTTTGGTAGCTTGGGTGGGCATCTGTTGGGTCATTGACACAGATGTCATAGCTACACTTAATGACAAAGAAATTTATGAGGTTGGAAGAGTAGAGACAGTGGTGCTTACCTCACTTATCTGAGGGCCCTCCATGATTGGAAAGTAGAAGACTTTCGAGTGAAGGGGAGTGTTAGAATAATATAAGATCCTGGAAATGGTCATTCTCTAACACTTTGAGGTTTTAGACGGACTGGTTACTTCACAAAAGAAATCCTAATTGACAAACCCGATGGTAAAAGAAGATCTGATTGTAAAACAAAAGACTTGAGTACAGTGAAACCCTAAATCGATTGAGTGTGAATCGATTGAGAAATCTGAATGTAAAAAACCCAGAGACCCGATTGAGAGAGAAGAAATTTAAGAGAGTAAGAGAGAAGATTGAAAGGTGAGAGAGAGTGAAAGTGAGAAACAGGTTTATTAGTTTGAGGAAAATAGTATATTTTTAATAAATTTTCTTCGCCCGTCCTTATGTTTTTTAAAATTTGGACTCCTCGTTATATTTTTTGTATAACCACCTGAAATTTCAGTTTTTTGTTACACCTTTTTCTAAGATCAACAGTAATGTCAATTATGATGTAATCGTAGATGTCTCATTTTCTTTATGGTTACACTAAATAACAACAATGATTACAAAGAAAAACTGTCATCATGGATAGCTCAAAAAAATTTTTGAGGCACTTATGGTCACACTTTAATGGTTTACACCGAAAAAATTTATTACAACAGGACATATAAGGTGTAGTGATAATCCGATCCGATAAGGATCCGGTCCATTAAAATAGATATGAATTTTGTATCATCGGATCTGATAAAAATCCAATCCGAACTACATAAAATTATACATTTATAAATTATATATGAATATATTTAACTAAACAAAATAAATTAAATAATTTTAAAAGTATTATTTTATTCTTCTAAGTTGTTGTATTGTATTTTTCCATTATTTAATTATACATAATCTCTCGTACACATCATTATGTATGAGCATATTACGGGAACCATATCCATATATGTCCAAAAAAATTTATACATAACGTTTAATAAGCAATTTACAAAAGTTACCTATTTTAATATATGATATATACATATGTATATATAGTTAATTTTCATATTTATTTCATAAATGAATAATATAAATTTAGTCATATCCGATACAAATCCGATTTTAATAATCCGAAAGAAGAGAAGAGATTGAAAAAAGGGGTGCGGGGAAAAGGGCGAAACATGAGGAATATGAATGGCTGGTCATGGAAAAGCAAAGGGGAAGGAAGAAACACATCTCTGGTTAATGGCGTCAATTAGGTCTCCCCTGTTTTTGCATGCACCACCACTACACTTTTTTCAAGCTCAAATGCCCTGTTTTTCTTCTTCTTCTCCTGTTTCTCTCTTATCACTGTCATCTTTTCTCTGGTTAAATTATCATATCAAATGCACCAGTAAAAGGTACATTTTTTTCACTCTCTTTCTATGTGTTTTCTACATGCATTGCTGTACAATCTCTCTCTCTCTCTCTCTCTCTCTCTCTCGCTCGTCTTGTTTGTTGTCTTGATGCTATATTAATGAGGCCCATCATTGCTAATCACCCTTTACGTGCTAAAGTTGATTTTCTTTTCTAACCAATGCTTCATAAAGTTAATGCAAATTAAGGTCCCCTTTGATTGCGTTTTAATCATAATATCTGTTTGTTTGTATGGAGAGAGTGTGGACAATATGGAGAGAATTTTGGAATGATTTAAGGTTGAATTGTAGAATGAAATTCAAGTTGGTGCCATCATGCATTTTCATATACACTATCTTTTTCTTTACCTTTCTAGATGGTTAAGAGAATTTTATCTATTCCCAGAATTTATCTTTGTCTCTGATGAGATTAAGACGTAGACGATTCATTCCTTCCTGTTCTTCTCGAAGAAGAGTAAGCTCAGTCGTCATTTCTTCTCCCTTTTTTCCCTAGGGATAGATGGACTTGACCCTCTTTAAGTTCTCATCACACATTTTAGTATAATATTTCGTTTATTTGGTCTAGAGTTATTTAATTTTACTGAGCCGATACTTTTACAGCTCAACCATTGAGTTATACTGGTTATGTTTCCGCTATTTGAAGAACATTCTACAGGGTTAAATGAATGTAACTCGTGGTTTTTCCAGCTAGCTGAAACCCCCTGTGTAGTATGTAGTGTACATAACAATTTAGTTTTTCTTTGATAATATTGTAAGCAAATGACGGGACTGCCTATTTCAGCGTACGTGACTATACCTAAATATATTTTTTCTTGCAGTTGAAAATTGTGCATGATTGCACTAACTAATATTGTTTTATGTGTTACACTGGTATGTAACTACTATTTGTTATAGATTTTTTCCCCAGACAAATAAAGAATTGTCGACTCCAGTGTCATTGATATGGCTATCATTCTACTTGAATTTATTGTGAATGTGGGATAGGATGTCATGTAGATAATAATCTCACTTGTAAGGATTCTATGTTTTCTGTGAAAAATTATACCGCATTTCCTTTTTTTTTGTTAGTTCTGGACCTGGTGTTAGCTGAAATTTAAACTTTTAGTTGTTCTTTGTCAAGGGTTAGAGTTAGATGGAAAACTAAGATAATGTTTATCAATAATTTCAAGATTTTCATTATTAGAATAACTATTTTCAACAAATTGGATTTTGCCCATGTTGAATGGCACTTTATTTGCCAGGCCTCCTAATTACTTTGTTTGCTCCCTTTTTTCCCGTGCCCAGTGCACACGGCTCATAAGCAGGGTGAGGTGAAGGTCGTGATGTATTTTCATTTGCTTCTCTACGTGTCGGACCTCCAATTTTATTTATTTGCATCCTACTTCTCTGACTGGAAAATTAATTCAGGTTAATGAAGACGACATATTCTGGACACAAAGAAAGGACGATGACAAATTGGCATGGTCACAAAATTTTGCTCAAGTAACATCGGAGTTACTACAGTGTTTTTGTAAGTAGGATTATCACAAGTCTTTATGTAATTATATATCTCTTTTCTGTGATCAAAGACCTGTTATTTATTTGTATTTTTTGAAATCATTATGCATTTACTTACTTCTTGTCTTCTCCTTGGTAGATCTGCATTTCCTTTGTCAGGGTTCTTTTTATGACAGTTTTTAGGGTAACTGTGGAACCAATATGTTATATTTGTGCATGGGCCCGTGTACGCTTGCAAATGTGGGTTACTAATTTGTATGTGTCTCTTCGTGCAGGGGCGGATCTAGCCCCCTAAATTAATTGTTTTCCCACTATTATATTTGTTACAATAATAAAAATTGCCTCAAAAAAATCCTATAATTTATTGTGGTGTCCTCAAGTGAAAAAAATCCCGACTTTTCCCTGTTTTTGTGTGTATTGAAATCCTCGTGGTAATGACCATACTAAGATATCTTGTTGACCAATCTAAACTTGTGTTCCAAATTCGTGATGGGAGTGGAGTTTTTTTTTTTGCTAAATTGATGAGAGTGTAGTTGCATCAACACAAATCAGTCTTTTCTCTTGAGTTAATGCTCTTGGTATAGAGGCTGTAATTTGCTATGTTGGACTGCTTACGTGCACAAATTTTGCGGACGAAGTAGTTCAGCACATATTAAATAATGAGAAATTAAAGATTGTAGCGATTTGTAACGTTAAATCCGAATTCTGTTTGCAATAAAATGCTTGAAATCATTTGAATTCTATACCTGCTGCAATCTACTTGTGATTGACATGGTACAGTAGATGTCATGGCTGACTAAGAACTGATTGTCTTTTGTAGCTAATGCTATGGTTGGACCAAAATCATGGATAGGAGGATTATTTAACAATAAACTGTTTGGAGGTGGCAAAACGTCTGACAATACTGTTAATCAAGTTCAGGTAAATGTGGAAAGGAACCTGCAGGTTATTGCATTAAATAGTGTATCCAGTGTTCTCTATCCCTCCCTTTCTACCTTTCCCAACTTGTCATAAACCTATTTTACATATAGATAATATGTATTTAATGGGAGTTGTCTATTAAGGATTTGTTTGTGCTTAATCTTTTTCGCTATCAAATTCTTATTAGGAAGCAAGACTGCAGCAACTTCAAGAGCGAATTAACATGCCTTTTGACGAAACTCGCCTTGACCATCAAGTACTTAAGATTCTCTCTGCATCGTGTTAATTAATTAGCGATCTTTGTTATTCAGTTAGCAATGAGTTTTTAATTTAAATTTTTTATTCATGAGACTTCTCATGTGAAGTACATCATTGTAAGATTCTAATTAAGTTATTCATTACTATGAGCAGGCATCTCTTTTAGCCTTGTGGAAATTAGCTTTTCCAAATGTCCCCCTCTCTGGTTTTATATCTGAGCAGTGGAAGGAGATGGGCTGGCAAGGATGCAATCCAGCAACTGACTTTAGGTACTTCTCTGCAATTTCAGATGGTAGTTATTGTCACTTATCAAAATAAGACTAAATTAGGTTTGTGAAAGATGGAGCTTGACGTATATCTTCTAGTGGGAAGTAGATGAGGAGTTAGACCACAATAAACTTTTACACTCGATACTTGAGGGTTGTATGGAAAAAGCTATGTTTGACTTAAAGTTTTATAATAAGCACTTTCGTTATACTGGTAACTGGATGAGTTTGCTGCGTCATCAATTGCAACAGCAATAGTAATTTAACCGAAGTTTAAGTTTATCTCTTTTGTTTCATCATATTCATAAACAGCATCTCACGATCAAGTTCCATTTTGGCTTATGGTTCTGATTTAATGCAAAACTAATTAGTGTCTCTGTTCTATAACTAGATAAATTTCTCTTTGATCTTACTTGTTTTTTTAATATTGGATATTAAATATATTAGCTTCTTGGCTAGGAATATTCAGTAAGGCCTTAATATGCTCAAATTGTTCCTGGTTGATTGAGTATCATAATTATACCATTATTACATGAAATAAACATTAGCAAACGATTTGCTAAACTTATACTATACTGACAATCCATCTTTCTTCTAATTGGAAATGGAGGGACTACTATATAATAGATTTATAAATCTACGTTTTTGTACATTTCATCAACTCAAGCAGATAGGTAATAGTGGACCTTAGTCTTTCGGCCAATCTACAGAGCCAATGTTGGAGAAGATCAACTATGAATGATAAAAGAAAATTTTCATCCTCCATGACAATGGTGTGCGTGTTTAGGAAAATGTAGGGAAAAAATCAAATTCCTCATACATATATTCTATAGATTTTCTGGAATTCAGCGTGATAGACTTATATTTTAATCTACCCTTCAATGGGTCACGTCTTCAAATAATTTCCAATGCCAGTGCTTGTTCCTTGCAGGGGTTGTGGCTTTATTGCACTTGAGAATCTATTGTTCTTTGCCAAATCTTACCCGGTATGAATGTTGTGCTCTCACCGAACCGTACTTATCTTTAGTTCGTTAGTTGGATAAATATTGTTTCTTCTCAATTTACTGTATATGCTATTTTCAAACTGGTGAATCTTTCACCTGGATTTCTTGAAGCATGAGTCTGAAACGTTGGTTATTACTAATTGTACTAAAATTCAAAATGAAGGCTTGCTTTTTTAGGTTGTTATTTAAAAAGGGTGGAAAGCGAGCCGAATGGGAATATCCATTTGCTGTGGCTGGCATTAATGTCACATTCATGTTAATACAAATGTTGGACATGTCCACAGGTTAGTATCTACTGTTGAATTAGCATTGCATTGGAGTGGTGTGTTTTCATATTGTCTCCAAATTATAGATATATCATCACTTATAGCATTGCATTGGACATGCTTGGTCTTTAAATAGTACGATTAAGGATCCAAAAAGTCAAATGGATCTTTTACTAACCTTGATTTATCTTCATTTAGTAACATTGTATCCATGAGGAAATTCGATAGCTTTCATAAAAGTCAAAAACTGTATATTTTGCAGAGCCCTGATCTATTTCTGTTCATGTTCTATATACCATAGATACCTTGAACCTCTAAATTCGACAGTCTCTCTCTAGATTAATAGAATCATTTGGTCAAGTTCAGTGTGATAATACGGTCGTGTTTCTTGAACTTCAGACCTCAGCTTTTGAGATCTCCTTTCTTCCTTTTAAAGTGATTTCATTTACCATCTCTTGAAAGACTTATCATCTGTGAGGCTCTTATACCTTAAATCTGTTAACAGGTCTATACGCCTTAATGGTTTAACACTTGCATGTTCTGTAACTGCAAACACTGGTTGGTTTCTAACAAAACCACGGAATATAGGTTTTCCAGCTGATTCAGAGCAGGGAATATAAATATTATTTATTATATTATGTTATTATTAGGATTGAATATATTAGTTCTATCATATTAGAAGTCACCATAGGACACTGTTATTTTATCTGCGGTCAGTTCACTAAATTTTAGCTCCTCTTTTTTCCTATTTTCCTTTAATTCTCTGTGCATCACCGATGCATTCAATTTATAAATAGTATTTTTGGGTCAAAACATAACCTTTGAGTTATGAATCTTTGTCATATAGTTTTATCCTTTAAACACCCATCTAAAAGTCTCTTTACACCAAAATTAAGGACTGTACTCGAACAAAGCACACTCATATATTAACTTCACATCATGAATTTGACTATTTATAAATACATACAAAAACTTTTTTTTTGTTATGAGCTTTCACAGTTGGAATTATCTGCCAGCTTCAGCCCCAGACTTCTAGTATATGTACTTTTACCTGTCATTTTTTCACATTGCTATTGCTTTGCATGTTCTATTAAAGAGCTCCATATGTAAGTTTTTCTACTAATATTTAGGACAGAGTAGAGTAGAGGTGATGTTTGCTTTACATCTCTTCCTCCCAAACCCTAGATAGGAGTGGGACATACTAGAAATTGGCCATCTTTAGTTTTTTATTTATTTCGCAAATAATCGAAGATTAATGGAATAGCTTGCGAAAAATAAATAAATTGTGTTAAGCATATTCAGCACTGATGGGGAAAAAAGGGAAAAGCTTTGACCTCATTGTTATGTTTTGCCCTAAGTACTTTGCTTGTCAAACCCCATCAATACTAACAGTTGGTTGTTAATTTTAAATGCATTGCTATAAATTAGAATGTCGATATTAACAGCCAGTGAACAGCTTGTAAAATTCCATCTTATTGTGCCTAATATTTACCGAAGTCATATTTTTCGTTGTAGTACTTCTTACATTAAATATGCAGCATGATTAACAAGAATTGTTTTGGTTGTCAACTTCTGTAGGAAAACCAAAAGGTCGTCCTGCAACAAATTTTGTAAGAATATTAGGAGGTAAAGACTACTATTCTATACTGTATTATCATCATCTCGGTATGAAATACTGTCTGTGTGATGACTTCACCTTTCCGTTTATCTGTGATGACGAAATTTCATTTTTTTAAATTTGCAGAAGATGAAAATGCATTTGATATTCTATTCTGTGTAGCTTTTGCAATGATGGACGCTCAATGGCTTGCTATTAAAGCTTCTTATATGGATTTTAATGTATGCTACCCTCTTCCCCTTCTAATTTAGCCAATACATATTTGATATTAAACTAAAGCTGGTCAGATCAGGTCAATTGTTCTGGTAATCACATATTTTTAGATTTCAAGCAAGTTTAGACTAAGTTAAGCAACACTAGTAATTCATAACCGGAAAATCTCTATAGGGTTAATTGTTTAAATATGTAAGTTATTATGAACATGTGCACGTTAATTTGATAAGAAGACTCAAGTTTATGAAAATCCAAGTTAACTTTTCATATAGATAGCGCAACATAAGTGGGGATGGTGAAATATTTTCTAGTTACTCATATGCTTTGAAGTGGCGAAATGTAACTATTACAAAATTTTAGCATTTAATTATAATTAATGAAAAAATTGAACTAATCTTGAAAATGTTCCGAGTTTGGTGTGGAGGTTGCATTGGTGCGCCACCCCCCCCCCCTCCGTCCCTGCATATATAAATGGTTCTCCTAGCTATCTAGAAGTATTGTCTAGGGAAATAACTTTGCATCTCCATAGGCTACAAATCGCAACATGACCAAGTCTATCTATCCATGTACCTTGCAAACTGAATTTTGCTAACACTATATAATGTAGATGATCCAGTAATATATAGTTTATATTATGTGCAGGATGTTTTACGAACAACCCGAATTCAGCTAGAGAGAGAATTGTGCCTGGAAGATGTTAAAAGTATATCAGATATACCAGCATTCGACCTTTTGTTTCGATAGTATTCTCTTCTTTACACATTTTGGAGTCCTCAGAAAGTCCATTAGTAATTATGCTCTGGATACTAACTGTCATTGTGGCTAAGCTTTGTCTCGAGTAGTACACTGGAAAGCAGGCAGGAATTTGAGTTAGAGAAATCTAGTACTCCCATCTGTAGATTATGCAGTTCTGTAGTTCACTCGAAATGATATGCGAGTTCCAAATATGTACAGATTTAGCATGTAGTGTTTATATTTGTAGAAACAGTCTTGAAATTTTTTCTAGCTATAAAATGTTACCATCAGCTTTCAGTCTGTTAAATTTAGAAGTAGATAACAACTCTGAGAACAATAACTTGTATATTGATGATGAAAAACAACTGAATAAATAGATAGAAACTAGTGCGCTACCCACTACTGCTAGAACTAAGCAACTAGTGCTATAAATCAGGAAACAAACTTGACTGACTCAAACTAACACAAAACTAACGACTACTAGAGAACAATGCTGAAAAACAGGACAATTATTTGACTAAACTTAACATTCCCTCCCTTGAATTAGACTGCAACTGCAGCTAGTTACCTCCTGGAAATTCACAAATACCAAGCTTCTTTCTCAGCTCTCGAAACAACTCCAATTTGAGTGGTTTAGTAAGAATGTCTGCAATCTGATGCCTTGTACCACAGAACTGAAGCTGCACAATTCCATCGTTCACAAGCTCCCTCAAGAAATGATAGCGCACATCAATGTGCTTGCTTTTGCCATGCATCACCGGATTTTTAGACAGCTTAATTGTTGAGCTGTTATCACAGAAAATGAGAGTGGTTTCACTACCTTTGTAACCTATCTTTTTCAACACTCTTTGCATCCATATTGCTTGACAACTACTTCCTGCAGCTGCTACGAACTCAGCTTCTGTTGTGCTCAAAGTTACTATTTGTTGTTTTCAAGAGGACCAAGCTACTGCAGCTCCACTTAGAATAAAAATATAGCCTGAAGTGCTTCTTCTATCCTCCAGTGATCCAGCGTAATCACTATCAGTAAAGTCAATCAACTCATGGTTTCCATTCCTTTTGTAGAAAATGCCAAACTTTGAAGTACCCTGTAAGTAACGTAGAATCCTTTTTGCTGCCTCGTAGTGAACTCCTGTAGGTCTTGACATGTACCTGCTGAGTAGACTCACAGCATACATTATGTCCGGCCTTGTAGCCGTCAAATACATTAGACTTCCGATCATTTTCTTAAATAACGAACCATCCATCTCATCACCATGTTCATCCTTTGAGATTTTTATTCTTGGAACCATTGGATTTCCAACAGGATTACAGTGCTCCATTCCAAATCTGCGCAATACTTCAACCACATAATTTGTTTGACTAATAAATATACCACCATCGAACTGCATCACCTCAATACCCAGAAAATACCTCATTTTACCCAAATCTGTCATCTCAAACTCCCTCATCATCGAGCTCTTAAAATCAGATATCATGCGTTCATCATCCCCTGTAAATATTAGATCGTCAACATACAAACTAATGATCAAATATTTACCTTGTTCAACCTTGGTAAACAAAGTTTGCTCACTATCCTCCTTCTTAAAACCTTATTTCCTGAAATATGATTCAATGCGGCTGAACCATGCCCGTGGCGCCTGCTTGAGTCCGTATAAAGCTTTGTTAAGCTTATATACCTTATGTTCCTCATCCTTTATTTCATAGCTCTTCGGCTGCTCCACATATACACTTTCTGTTAACTTCCCATGAAGAAAGGCTGACTTGACGTCCAGCTGAAACACGCACCAACCCCTTTGTGCAGCAAGAGCCAAGATCATTCGAACTGTGTCCATACGAGCCACAGGAGCGTACACTTCTTTATAGTCAATTCCGTATTCCTGAGCATACCCTTTTGCGACTAAACGAGCCTTGTATTTTTGCACCTCTCCCAGCTTATTTAGCTTAGTCTTATATACCCATTTGACCCCTATTTTCTTTGCTCCTGCCGGCAGTTCCATGAGATCCCATGTTTTATTCTTCTCAATAGAGCTTATTTCAATATCCATGGCTACCCTCCATTTCTCATCTTTAACTGCCTCGTAAAAAGAAGTAGGATCAGTTGTAGTAACATGAGTGAACAAGACTAAATGAGTTTGTTCCTCGTCCTCGCCTTCTTCGTCAGAAAGACCTTCACCAGAGACATAGTTATCCATCCAACCCGGAGCTCTTCGGTTTCGAGCTGCTATGACAGGAGAGACTGCATTTCCATCGTCACTACCACCACCTATGTTGTCGTCTTCATTCACAGCAGTGGTTTGCTCCTCCTTTTCACTTGTGTTATCTTCCCATTCCACATCAAATATGTTGTCATCTTCAGTGCCCCTTCTCCAATCCCATTGGCCATCTTCTTCAAAGACAACATCCCGACTGACAATAATTCTCTTAGAGGTGGGATCGTACAGGCGATATGCCTTAGATTCTTCACTTTCGCCAAAAAGAACACAACAGGTACTCTTGTCTTCAAGTTTTGTTCATCGTGCGTCTGGTACATGAACATGTGCTATACAGCCAAAAATTCTGAAATGCTTGACTGACGGCTTCATTCCACACCAAGCTTCCTCCGGCGTTATTTCCTTTACTGACACTGTAGGACATCTATTAAGAACATAGAATGCCCAGTTCACTGCCTCAACCCAGAACCTCCTTGGAACATTTTTCTCAATCAATAAGCTCCTTACCATATTCATCACAGTTCTATTCTTACGCTCCGCAACGCCATTCTGTTGTGGTGTGTATGCCGCCGTTAATTGTCTCTTGATCCCATTCACTGCACAGTATTCCTTGAACTCATCTGAGTTGAATTCACCACCACGATCTGTTCTGAGACATTTGATAGACACACCTCCACCCGCTTCTTTTTCAACCAAAGCTTTATATAACTTAAAGATATTGAAAGCATCTGATTTATAGGCAAGAAAGTAAACCCATGCTTTCCTACTATAGTCATCAATAAAACTGATAAAGTACCTCTTTTTGCCTTCTGAAATCGGAGAGATTGGACCACAAATGTCAGCATGAATTAATTCCAACTTGACTGATGCTCTCCATGTGCTTCTTTTTGGAATGACATCTCGATGCTGTTTTCCTTTTAGACAATCAGTGCACGCCTTGTCACTGGCAGAAAAATTTGGTAAGCCTCGTACCATGCCTTTTGTTTGCAAAGTCTGTAATCCTTTGTAGTTGAGGTGACCAAATCTTCGGTGCCAGAGATGAGTCATGTCTTCAGTGATTGCTTGAAAACAATCTTCTTTTTCTTCCTTGAGTGACTGAGATTTCGAAAACAACACAAACATCCGATTTGCTGTCATGGTGGTTTTGAAAACTAAGCCCTTTGTGTTGTGATAAATTCGACACTCATTTGATTGTATTAGCACAGACAAGCCCTTCTCTTGCAGCTGTCCAACAGAAAGAAGATTGTTCTTCAACCCAGGCACATAGAACACATCTTGAACCAGATGATTAACTCCTTTGATATTCAATCGAACACTTCCTTTTCCACCAACATTCATGCTTGTGAAATTCCCCAATCTAACCACCTTGTTTAGCCCTTCTTCCAGATCACAGAATAAAGATGAGTCTCCACACATGTGATTGCTACAACCCGAATCAATATACCATGCAACATCTTGTTCACCTCCAAGCCCGTCAACATACGCCATTAGTACCATTTCTTCAGATTCTTCCAAACCTGCATAATTTGCTTGACATTCGTACTGAAAGTGCCCAAGTTTATGACACTTGTAACACTCAACAGTTTCTTTGTTCCATGATTGGCGACCTCTGCCTCTGCCTTGTCCTCGACCTCCTCGAAAAGTAGAACGCAGTCCCCTTCCACCATATTTCTCACCATGAGTCACCTTCAAGGCATGTTCATCTTCTCCACTTCCTTTGAACTTCTGCTCATGAACAAGCAGAGAGCTTTGCAAGGCATCCACAGATAGTTGATCTATGTCATTGGCTTCCTCAATGGAACAAACAATATAGTTCCACTTGTCTGTAAGAGTTCTTAAGATCTTCTCAACGATCTTGACATCATCCACCTTTTCCCCATAATTCCTCATGTCGTTTGCTACCGATTTACTCTTCCAAAGTAGTCTGTGATCGATTCACCCTGCTTCATTACCAAGACCTCAAAATCCCGTCGCAAGCGATTGAGTTGAGCCCTTTTCACACGATCATTTCCTTGACACTTCAGCTTCATAGAGTCCCAGAGCTGTTTAGACGTTTCCTTCTCAGTGATTGTCTTAAGAATTGACTTATCAAGTGACTGGAATAAGTAATTCTTAGCCTTCAAATCCTTCAGTTTCATCTCCTCCAGACTCGTGATCTCCGCTGCTGACATCTTGTTCCTGCTCTCTGATTCTGTGTAGCCTGATTCAACAGCAATCCAATACTCCTTGGATCGAAGGAGATTCTTCATGACCATACTCCAATGATCGTAGTCACCGTCGAACTTAGGAATGGAGGCTCCCATAAAACTTGCTTTTGAACCCATCTTCTTTCAGGTTACCGGTCTGATACCAAGTGTTAAATTTAGAAGTAGATAACAACTCTGAGAACAATAACTTGTATATTGATGATGAAAAACAACTGAATAAATAAATAGAAACTAGTGCGCTACCCACTACTGCTAGAACTAAGCAACTAGTGCTATAAATCAGGAAACAAACTTGACTGATTTAAACTAACACAAAACTAACGACTACTAGAGAATAATGCTGAAAAACAGGACAATTATTTGACTAAACTTAACACAATCAACAACCTCATTCAACTAACCAAGTTTGAGGATCCATTACTCAAGGTAGAAATTTACAATCATTATTTCTAATCCATAAATCATAGTAGGATCTTGAAAATTTTATAGTGAATATATGAATAGTTTTGACATAATCTGACAATTGTATTCATATAATCTCAATACATGAATAAAATTTTCTCTATCCGAAAAAATTTACTTGTAAATGTTTATTTGACGTGCATGAATCCACATCAAATAAAACAATTGTAGATAAATCATTTGTTCGTGAAAAAATTTTACGCACAGAAAAAACTTTAAAATAAAAAAATCTAGCATGGATGGAGTGATATGCCTCTGAGCATTCAAATCAATTTTTAATTTTATACTTGTCAGTGAAAATTTTTCGTAAACATATTGTTACAATACTTTGTTTGACAAATATATATCACATACTAAAATTGGTGATCAGAAACTGAGAAGGGGCCCTTACTCAATTGGTTAAGGAAATGATAACTATTCTCTTGGTCACATGTTCGAATTTCACAGGAGGAGAATTTATGATTATGGCTCTTGAGTCAGAGTATGTCGTTTAAATAAGATTTACCTCATTTCACGTGATTTACAGGCTATTGTACGAACTCATAGGGTTTACACAGTACATATCCAAAGGTTAGCAGCTCCTGTTAGCTACGCAGAAGAAAAATTGAGAAGGGGGAAGTTGTGACTTGTGACACAGCATTTTTTAATAGGTGTGAAATGAAACAAGTAATTGCTGCCTCCATTCTTGAAATGTTGTGAATTTCTCTAACGCACTACTATGATGAACATAAATTACATTCAATTAATTATACAAACATACATCCAACAGAAACTTTGACAAATGTGATCCAATACATGTGATAATAATATGTCAATCTCAGACATTTCCACAGTACATGTGATAATGCAATGATAAAAAATGATAAGTAGATTAAAGTACCAAAGAATTGGGCCGTTTAATCATGACGCCCACTTATGGTTGGACATAGTAAAGCCAATACAAATCCCAAGTCCATTTGTTTGTTGGTAGTTGGAAAGTTGTGATTAATGGTTTGTTTGTTAGAGCATTTGTTAATTAAAAGGACTGTTATTTAAAATATTATAAATCCGAAATTATGTAAAATTTTATATAAGGGGAATGGTAAACACTCCAATAATATTATGTATCTGTACTATATTATAATAGCTGGAATAGAGATAATTTGGTTCAACGGTTTGATTCAACGATAATTCCCTAATTTTGATTATTACCTTACAATAATAGATAAAAAGTGTTATATATCTAATAAACTACTAAATTATTAAACTACTACTAAATATAGTATACTTATCCTATTAAAATACGAATACAACTTATCATATTATTAAAATATATAAATAATAGTGTTACATATCTGCTAAACTACTAGAAATGGTCTATTTATTCTACTAAATTACGACCACATGTTATTTTATTTTTTTAATATAAATTTATAATCATTATATATTTATATAAATATTTTTAAAATATAATATAACTTGATAAATAAAAAATTAAAATATTAATGGAAACTCGTGCATCGCACGAGATTTATGCTAGTAATTATAATAGTAAAAGTATACCCAAGAGATTTAGTGGTTCCACAAATATAGTCAACCAAATATAATATCTATATATTTTTTTGTTAAGCCCAATTATAACTGGAGTGCTTGAAATTGTACTTAATATCTAAATATTGTCTTAAGTGCCATATAGATTCCACGGAGATAATTTAGTTAAGGGTTGGAGATGTTGTTAAGTACTCCGTCCATCTTTAGATGATCACTTTAAAAAAAATACACATATTAAAAAAACGAGATTTGATGAAAAGAATATTAACTATATTACTATATAGTAGATGTTGAAAATATAAATTAGATATATATATAATAGAGTTAATTTTAAAAAACATGCACTTATATCGAAAATCGAAGTGAATAACGAATTTAAAATAATTTTTTTAAATGAATGTATTATGAAATGGAGGTAGTATCCTGATTTATGTTAGAGAATAAAATTTCTGAGATTACCTCTTGGGATTTTCCTAAGACGATATTAAAGAATCCGATACAAGTATGACACATGATATGTATAGGGTTAACGTGCAGGGTCAATTATATATATGTGAATAAAATAAAATAATTATAAATTATGTAATAAAAAATATAAAAATATTTTAATTTAATTTACATACATATCTCATAAATGGTTTCATGAGCTAATCTCGGAAACTTTATTTTCTTTATATTAACTAAAATTTATCTAGTGTGTACATGGACACATGCTAAACACTAAAAATTATAAAATTTGTAAGTTACAATTATAAAAATTTGTGATTAGTCGTACACAAAAACCATATTAACTATGTTAGTGCTAAGTGATGAGGTTAGGGTTAGTGGGTGCATGATTAGTGTCGGTCATTTTTCTAGGCTTTTACCACTCTTTGGCCCATTAAAACTGGATAATCTTTTCATATTTTAGTGGATAATATTAGTTTCAATTATAATTATAATGGGTCATAGGGTTGAGTTCTATGGAGTCCACCTTTTTGTTGGAGTCCAACTTTTTATCGGAGTCCTCGGAGTCCATTTATGTTCTGTAAATAAAATATATTATAAAACGTGTTATTTTGCAAAACATGTTACACAAATAGCATAACTTCAACAAAATCATGCAAATCTCATATATTTACAGTACTGCAATATGTTCTGCAACATGAATATTTATGTTCTGCAAACTAAACATGTTTTGTAGAATAATATATTTTTGCAATGTTCTGCTTGTAAAATGTATGCAATCTGCAATATTTTTAATAAAATAGTGATGTTTGTCGAAAAATAATATGTTTTGCAATATTTTAAGCTATATTTTACTTGCATAACATATATACATATATGGACTCTACTCTAATTAAAAGGTGGACTTCATATAACTTTAATAGTTACCGACTTATTAGTTTTGAACTTTAATTATACACCATGCTGCGTAGTAGTGCTTAGGACTGACTTTGGAGGTGGAAAATGAACATTAGGAGAATTATTTTATGCAGAAAAATGCACATATTAATTTGCATACTGGGCAATCAGAACTTGAATTTTATTTGAAATTTCAATATTTCCATCATATATCTTATTTTCCTCAAAGAAAATGTATTTTTTTAAACTTCATGTGTGGGAATTAGAAAAATAAAACTTACTACTCACGGATGTAATGCTATCCCTCTCACTTTTTAGGGATATGGATGGTTCGAAATTAAAAAAAAAATATGTGCGAGTGTGTTTAATTAAAAGAATTACAATTATTGTAAAATATTTTCTTTTTAACTCACAGATTCATGCGATCATGGGCATGCTGTGTGAAATCTCATAATAAATTTATAAAATACAGGTAATTAAGTAAATTAATAGAAAAAATAATCACAGTTGTAGGATTAGTTAGATAAGATGTAATTATCAATTTATAATCATTACTCACAAATCATGATCATTTATGATGTACATCGTAATTAGTGAGACCAATAAGATTTTAGTTTTAGTTGATTTCTCTCATCTTAAAATAGAGTTACGTATGGTTTGCACTTGATGTAATTCTTCTTAAAAACAATTAGATTTGTCTTGCAATTAAGTATTTATTCCCAAAATCGATGAGTAATAATTGGAATCATAATTTGGAACTACAATAAATAAGATTTTAAATTAAAATGATCCAAAACGTTAATATGGGAGATTTTTAAAATTAATTAATTTACAAATTTATTGGCAAAACTTTGACAAATTTACCTCATAAAGCAATAAGAAAATTTCAATAATAGTTCTAAATAATTCAAGGTCACATGTGCCTCAAATGTGCTTAATTAAGGCCTTAATTTGAGTTCACGTTAGAATATATGTTCTTAAATAAATAGGAAAAGCAATACTAAAATTAGTTAACTTTAATTCCCAGACGTAACCTGTTGTTTTCTTTTGTTGATTTATTTTGGAATACTGCAAGTGCAAGCTACGCGTTGCCGTTTAATAAAATATGTATATATACCAAATTAGTAATTTATTTAAATATTGCTATTTCAAGAATAAATCCAATTAAAATTATATAAAAAAAACTAAACTATGGTGACTTGAGTTTGACATTGAATGAGGGAACCAAGTTGCACATTGGTAGGGTCAACCACAGAGTAGAGATAGAAAAATTTGTAAAGTAATTGATTATTGTTAAATTTAGAAAAAATGATAAAAACACCTCTTTTTTAGAGTTTGTAATAAAAATACTTTTTTTAAAAATTTTGGCCAAAAATACTCGTCTAATACGCATTTTTCAGTTGGGTATTATTAATACGCATTTTAAAAATGGGTAATTCATATTAAAAAAAGTTGAAAAAAAATTAAAAAAAAATACACATTCACATAATGCATATCACCCATTTGATTCTGGTGATACGTATTTGTGACATGCGTATCACTTATTCTGTTTTCTTTTTTAGTTTTTTTATGTAATACCCATTTTTCAGATGCGTAATAGATTTATCCATCTCTAAAATGCGTATTAGAAGGGTATTTTTGGCCATAAATTTCAAAAAGTGGTATTTTTATTATAATTTCTAAAAAAAATAGGTATTTTTGGCTATCACCCTTAAATTTACAAATTGGTACAAATTTTTACACGGAAGATCATTAAAAATTAGGGGAAACTACAAAAATGTCTTATAAAATTTTAATAACTATATTTACTAAGGTTTCCTGTTTCAACATATATTCATTTTTACTTCGTCAGAATTGTAATATTCAAACCTTATCAAATATCGGATGCATTACTTGTTAACTATATTATATAATACATTTTTTTTAAAATTATTATATAATATTATAAATTATATGATTTGGACATGGATAACTGGATAAGGATTTGTTTCCATTAAACTATTCCATCTTTTGTACAGACAAAAAGAAAAGGTATGTTAAAATATAAAACTGATAATAAAACAATAAGGAATTATGCAAAAGCTAGCAAGCATCAATTATCAAACATTTTTCATTTACAGGGACCTTGTCAATAATCCATGAGAAAGTACAAATACCATTAGAGTTAGGCCTCTCTACCTCTCCTC
Organism: Apium graveolens; assembly: GCF_009905375.1. Lineage (NCBI taxonomy): Eukaryota > Viridiplantae > Streptophyta > Magnoliopsida > Apiales > Apiaceae > Apium > Apium graveolens. The sequence goes on along the minus strand of NC_133649.1, from coordinate 7,195,603 downwards.
TCCTCCTTCCACTGGTTCTTAGAACTTCTCCATTATCTCACAATTTGTTTTTAACGTACTCTTTCGAAAATTAAACATATAGAGAGAACGCTTTTGTCTCGTTTTAAAGGGGATTAAAAGCTCGACAAAGAGAGTTATAAGCTACTAATATACACTCCTCTCATTACTGAGGCCATGTCAACTCTCCAAATAACACAAAAACAAGACATGCCGATAGCGATTCAACAAAGTCAATATTTTTTACGTGGGGCTTTGGTTTTTGAGTGAACTCCAGGAGTGTGTAGTTGACATTAGCCACGCCTAATACCCATGAAGTAGTTAAAGTCATGGTGTTGGACCCTCAATTGCTTTAGCCAAGAATCAGCAACACTTAACAGCGCGTTTAGCCTCTGATGGTCCCCTCCATTCTTGTTGCAGACCCACACATCTCCTTGCATCTTGTAAGTGGCCAATCCAAATGGAGGAAGGGCAATGCCTTCGGATTTCTTCCACTTGCCTTTTGTGTTTGCCATTTCATCATCAACATCCAAATCTGTCCATCAACAGATACATTAGCTGAATGTCACTATTAACCGAGCATAGTTAAGGGAGAAACTAAATAAAGAAGAACGTTGCATGTTTGGGCAAACGGGGTAAGATAGTACCTTGAAAAGAAGATGAGAGAGTGTGATATGTGAGGAAGCATGTAGACAAATCCTTTGTTGTTCTCCCCATGGGAATATGGTAGATTGGGTACCTGAGATATTATTCTCATCAATGACATTTACTATAGTGGATTCTCCATTTCCAAATTTTTGATTATTAAAGGAATATACTAATTACTTTAGAGTCAGGTTTCAGTCACCTAAAATCTAAATGCATGAATGGTGATAAGAATCTTACTGTCAGGTATCAATCATTTTGTTCAAATAGATTGCAGCGTTTTAAAAAAATTGTTTAAGAAATATTTACACCAAAACTACAAATTATATTTTAGAAACACAGCAAGTTCATAGCATAAACACGGAGCCTCAAGCCAAAAGAAGAGAGAGTAAATTACCAAGCAACTGCCATCCAACTAGCTGGAGAGAGATCTACACTTCTTAATGACATTAATCCCGGATACTTTTGTGATAATGCACTTATCTGAATGCAATAAAAAAGTGTTAGCACACGAAGAAATTAGCATCAATAAGACATATAAGGATATTAAGTCTCTATCATTTCAAAGTTAACTCATCTTTAACATGGAATCTGTTTTTTAGGCAGTAGAAAACAACAAAGGCGAGAACAGATGCTCTGGGAACAAAAAATTACTTGATAAGCATACGAGATCAAAGAGGTCCTTATTTTATTGACTGAGCACTCAGAGAGCTCAAACATAAAGAATAGAATAAAGTCGGTATTATTGACAGCATGATAAATTAGAAAGGAAGGGTTAGAAAGGATTTTAGTAGGAAATTTTATGCCCACAGTCAAAAGTATAAACAGATTACATTAGATTCTCACATATATAAGATTCTAACATATCCAGGACTTCTAACGCTTCTGAGTTCTGATGATATGATGTGTAATATGTACCATTGAGCGAAAGGGTAAAACGTAAAAGATTAAGGTCTAAATTACCATACTGAAAGTATGTGCAGAGAACTACTAAAGAAACTTAAAACTTGAAATTTCATAGGGCATAAAGGCAATACAAATTTTAAAATAGTACCTTATCCATGAGAGGTACCCTTCCATATGGAGTTGATTTTTCAAAGTACTGACAGTAGAGATGACCCAATCTATCATTTTGATGCCAGCGGTTCTCTTGCTCAAACACCCACTCCTCCGAAGAACATCCATCCCACCTTGATAATTTTTCACTCTCGCTCTCATCACTGAATGAGTCGCTAAAAGTATCCCTCGTCTCAGATGTTGAATCACCGTCTTCCCTAAATAAAAACACATTCAAAAGTTCCAATCCATCATACAAGGTTTTAAGCAGAAAACATGACAGGATAAAAAACCAGAGCTATAATCAGATTCTATTATACAGGACTATATTATAAGGGGGCAATTCAACGATATATGACTTCTCGAATTATATGAGAAAAACGTTGAATTTTTTATTGTATAAGATTAAAAGGCCTACTACAGTCACATTATATGATTACAAGAAAGTATGTGAAGTGATTTCTAATCATGAGTTAAGAAAACTACAACTGACAGAACTAAGAAGCAACAAAATTCAATTTTACTTAACAAGTAAACAACATTTCCCGTAAAAGCAAATTACAATAAATCGACTTGATCGGATAGAAAAACATGGAGAAATAAGTCGTACCTCAGAGAATTAAGCGATTGAGTACTGATAAAAATTTGAATTGCAGAGAGATAAGGCACATAGTACTGCACGAGGTTGTCTCCACTGTCTAAACGAATCGGAACTCCGGCCCCGTAAGCACTCCATTCATCATAACAATTCCAAAGATCACTCAAGGTAAATAAATTGACCTTTTCCCTCTCCCAAGGATGCCATTGTCTATTTAATCTTTTGATCCCACTCTATACATTTGATCAAAAAAAAAAAAGAATCAATCAAACATTCACCTTACAAAAACAACAACATACTTTATTTATCATATCAGAATTGATATTTTTTTGTTCAAGAATCAGAATAGTATTGAAAAATATGTGTAATTAAAATTCACCAACCTTTGATAAGAATTGAGAGGAGGGCACAGGGGTTGTGGAATCAAGGAAAGAACCAAGGTTTGATTGCATTGAATCTTTCTTCTCTAAAACCATGATGAAGAAAAATAGATGAGAGACAGAGGGAGACAGAGAGAGATGGAGAGGGAGGGAGAGAGAGAGAGAGAGAGAGAGAGAGAGAGAGAGAGCGAGAGAGAGAGAGAGGGAGAGAGAAAGACAGGCTTTTACTGCTTTCTCCTCTCCTAACCCTGAAAACAGAGGAACCTGCAGAAGCAGGAGGAAAACAGAGTGTATAATAATGAGGTAAAGAAATGGAAAACAGAGAGAGAGAGAGAGAGAGATTAATGGGATATCTTTTCTTGTAAGAGAGAGAGGGGGGAGGGAGAGAGATGGAAAATGATCTTCAAGAATTCTATTTATTGACGTTTAGACAGCTAAATTCTCTCCCCTTTGCTGACTCTTAAAAGAAACAACCTATATATGATACGCATAAATGTATATATATTAAAGACAGTTATATCTCTCAATATCTCCCCTATTTCCGGCAACCGGAAACCTCGGTCTCCGGCGAGATTTTCTCTCCAAACATAATCTAAAAACCCAAAAAACACGATTTCAGAAATGATCAAGACTACTTACAAACTTAGCAGAAACAGAAGACTTGAGTTGAGTTGAATATGGGTTGCAAGAAATCTTTAAAAATATTGTGATTGCTAAAACGAATGAAATTCCAAGAAAACGAAATGTATATTGATTCGTGTTAAATCTTTCCCATTTAAACCCTCCCTTAATTCGCGCAAGAAAACAGAACAAAAATGCAGAGAGAGAGAGAGTTGTGTAAGAGAAAAGTACACAAGTCTTTGAAGACACGTATTTCCAAAATGATCCGAGACTGAGAAGTGTTATATATGCGAACACAAATTGTGGGTATATCAATGATCTATCTATATGTTATCCTGTTTAACGGAAGCCCAGGTTTTGTGATTAAAGTGGGATGCCTTTTGTAAGAATTAAACGCAAAACTGACTCATGATACCATCAAATATGTAACCTCATACACACGAATACATGTGACTTCTTGCCACTATTCAAAAATGAGTAATTCTAGTGTTTTCGAAAAAAATTCTCAAAATTACGATATCTGTTTTTGATTTGTTGTTTTCTTGAATGTAAAATGTTATTATAATTTTCATTAATTGAAATATGACATGTATTTTTTAAAATTATTTTGATACCTTAGCGCCAATCAATTGGCCTGAGTATTCAAAAATCGAAGATTAATTTATCCGAATTCGAGTGCTTGGAGAGGACGAGTAGTCGGGAAATTGGTTGATTACTCGAATTTTGAAAAAGTAGTCGAATAGTACTAATTTTCTAGTTTTACAATTTTTTGACTAACATTATTTTTTTTTGAAATTCACAAATTAGTAATTTTTTAATTTTGGAATATAAATTACGAAGCGGAAAATTGAATTAGCTTGTGATTTTCTTAGTGATAAATGTTAGTTACCTAAAATTGTATCTTAAAACAGTTTCAAAATGTCACATGATATGTTTATTTGTTTAAATTGATCATTATATAATTATTTATTATATAATTAATTAATAAGATAAACCCTGTATTTCTGCTAATTTCACCGATTAAAATAGTCAAATATATATGGCCCGTGAACTATTTTCTATAACCGATCTTGAGTCCCCTGCTCGATGTTAGTAAAGATGAGACGCTGAAAATGGGACACATAAATAATGTTGAAAATATAAGCATCTTTTATTATATGTAATTTGCATCAATCAATCAGTTTCAAGGTTAAGACTAACGGGATCAGATTAAGATTTCCTGTTTTTGACTTTGCTGATTTTATTTTGATGGCGGTGCTAGTAAGATTTTTACACCTTATTTTGTTAACATTTTTAGAAATGCAATAAAAAACTGTCGGTTAATGTATATTGATATTCTAGAGTATTGGGATTAGGGCTATCATTGAATTAAAATTTTAAAATTAATTACCTCGGCATATAATGTAATTTTCACAACTTATTTAATTTATACTTCTTAACATATATACAAAAAAATAAATATATGTAACTAAAACATACTCCCTCCGTCCCAATTTATCTGTCATGTTTGACTTTTTGCGGTCAAATTGACCCAACTTTAACTGAAAATTGCATATAGCACATTATTGAAAATATTTATAAATATTATATCATTAGAAAGTATGTTCAATTTACTTCAATATGTATTTTTCAGTTTTTCAGAATATTGAAATAATAAGCTTAAATTTATGGTCAAAGTTGGATCAATTTGACCATCAAAAGTCAAACAAGACAGATAAATTGGGACGTATGAATTATGGAGTCACATTCTTTTTTAAAAAATTTCTAATCTATACTAAACTATAATAACTGAATAAGAGTATAATTTATAGTTTGGTTAACTCTATTTTTGGTTATTCATTTTGATCACGACCGTCAGATATCTTAACCAAATGATCATAACCGTTAGATCCAAATACTAAAAAAAAACACCAGCCAAGCTTACAGGTTCGAATCCCGCCAACAATACACATTTTTATTATTATTTATAAAATTACAAATAAATTTCTAGGTTCGAATCCCGCCAACAACAAACATTTATATTAATATTTATAAATAAATATACTAACCAAGTTCACGGATTCGAACCCCGTCATCATCAAACATTTAATTATTATTTATAATAAGGTTAATAATTCAAATCTCATCAGCCATGTAATATTTTATACTATACTATTTGATTTAACTTAAAGTTATACACAATCAAATTATAATTATATTATTATTAATTAACGTATTAATTTATTTATATTAGAATTTCAATAAAATTATATAAAATAAAAATAAATATTAACGGAAACGGTGTATCGCACGGGTTTTAAGTTAGTATAAATAAATAACTATTAAGTTGGTGGAACTTTTAAGAAAATGTCACGATCTCGGAAATTTTAGACAGGGTCTTTCAAATCCGTGGGCCTTTAAATTGGACCTGGCCTCACTTGTAGAAAATAAGTGAATTTACGTCGGCTCTCTATTAGTGTATTCAAGTCTTTGGCACGAGTTTTTTTTCCTTTTTTTCTGAATATGTAGGTAATGTTTGGTTTATATTTTTTCTTCAAGTTCGTATATTTATAAGTTTATAATATCGAGGAGGAGAAGGGGGTGCGTATGATATATGGTTCGTGATATAATTTTAGTTTTTTTTCTTTATTTTTGTTTTTTCTAAAAAGTTCAGTTTTTCATATAAAATATATTAAGTTACAAATGTGTGAGATAAACGAGTAACAAATTGCGCTGCTAGACCTCGTTAAATCGCAAAATCTAATCGTCAAAACATCTATTCAGTTGACCCTGCTGTTACGACATTCTTGTTCATGACATTCTTATAATTATTTTTGTATAATTATATGTAAATATTAATTACAAATTTACAATTAGTAACTCAAAAACATGTAAAATATTGAATATATTGATATTTTAAATCAAATAAAATTTAAAAAAAATTAAATTAAATAAATTTCAAGACTTCTCGATTTAATCTGATTTCTGATTCCAAAATTCGTAAACAAACTAACCATGTTCTGTTTTAATCGCCACCCTTTTGCGTTAAGTCCGACTGTCCCTTCAAAAGTACACTACAATGCTGAAGTGCGCAGCCGGTCCTTAGGTTAAATTTTTTATGTTACCTAATGGGTTATCGAAAAAATAAATTTTTTTATGTTATCAAATGGGTTATTGAAAAGATTAAAAAAATTAAAAAATACAGGCACAAAATAAATTGTGGGCCGTGGGGCACATATTTTTAATTTGTATCCTAAAATATCGCTAAACAAATTAATATATTTTTCTCACACTTAATTGAAATGACATAACCAATGTCAATATCTCATTTCTTATACTTCTTTCAATTTATTGTTAGGCAAAAAAAAATAATAATTAGTTTGGTACTTTATGTATCTCTAGACCAACTTTTGGGTGTTAAGAGAAAAAAGTGATAACATTAAGGTATTGTTTGAATGTGCCATTTTAATCCGGTATATGGAAATGACCACTAACTACCATGAGATTTTAATATATTTTTGTAGTAAAATCTTATTACCAATTTATCATTTCCATTAATCGAGTTGAAACGTCTTGAAAATGTTATTAGCATAATATTTTTCTAAACATCTTAATGAAATCACACAAGTATCAGTTTAGGATGTCGAATTTCTAATTAAATTATCGGAACAAAATAGGTTTATATTAGTTATAATATGTTTTTTGCATAATGTTTTGTTTATAATAATTTTAAAATAATTTCACACGCTCATATTTTTTTCTCATAATTGTTGTTTTCATCCGGGGAACACAGGTATTTTTGAAAAAAAACTGCAATTTTGTTTTCTAAAATTTACGGAGAGTGTGATTGATGAAAGTCGACTCCCGCTAAGGTTCTAGTCGCCACTATCCTTCCTCCCCTTTCTCCTTCATTTCCCTCTTCATCAGTTTTTCAATAAAGTCATGATTTAATTCTTTTTGAATGAAATCTTATTGAATACATTGTTATTAAAATTGTTATTCGTACCCATTTTTTGGGATATTAGTCTGTTCTATTTTGATATTTTTGTGTGTCTTGTTTTGGATAGTTTTTCTCATAAGGATTTATATAGTATTTTGGGAGATCCGTAAGAATCACATTGAATCTGGGACGGTGCTGAATATCGCAAGAACTCATTTTTCACAACAAAAAATCGTTCATATTTTGGAGGTATTTGTTACTCCCAATATCAGTTAATTTAACTGATAATTCTAAATATTGGGTTACAGACGATACTTGTATGAAAATCAATTGCGATGCTATTAGTTTCATAACTTGTGTAATTTGGATGGCTCGAGATTGAAATTCGATGGCTCGATAGATAAAATAATATTCTAACTGTCAAGGCAAATGGGACAGTCTCTTATGCAAATGGGACAGTCCCTTTACAAATGAGACAGGGTATGGGACAGTCTCTTTTAACTGCAGAAAGTAAATTACTGAAATATAAATGCAGTAATAAAGAAATTAAACAATGCAGAACACCAAGAGTTTTCACTTGGTTCGGCCCCTACACCTAGTTTATGGCCTACATCCAAGTCCCCATGCCAACTAGCATAGAGAATGTATTATATCAACTTTAATAAAAGAACTTACAGTCTTTTCCTTGATTACAAATATAGCACCTGAAAGAAACCCTTTCCCAAGTTACCTTGCTACCTAGCCCACTGCTATTCCTTAGCCTTCTAGCTACCTTGCTATACTTTGAAATCAAGCTTGCCACAACCCGGCACAAAGTTGATATGAATACACAAGTACAAGAATAAACAAATTGATTACAACTCAAACTAGGTTTCTTGTTTTTCTGGATATGAATATCTCGGGTATGAAACAAGAAAATAAGATTTCAGATGATGAAAGATTCTCGTGAAAGTGTTAGCTACAAATCTGAAATGAAGAGTTGTATTTATAAGCAAAGTTCTAACAGATTTATTTTCAAACACAAGATAAGGTTGGAAGATAAGTTTGTTTGAAAATATTTGAATAAAACGTTGAAACTAATCTGTTAGTACGTTTGAAAAAGATAAATCAAGTAAAGATAAGGCTTGAGAGATTTAAACTTGATTTATAAGATAAGGTGGTGAGTTTGTTTGAGATAAGGTTTATCCAGATAAACAAGATTTACACAAACCCTAACAACCTAATACTAAACCTGCGGGATAGACTTCCAGGAAGATTGAACCAACTGCATTCTGATAAACATTGCTGAGATCTCGGATGATTCCAATCTGAAGTCTTCATTCTGTTGCTAAGAACTCTTATCATCATAAACACTTGAATTAACATTCTCCCCATTTTATGATGATGACAAAGAAAGCATAAATGCTCCCCCTATCAAAAATACTAAAGGCCTGTAAAACAAAGTTAGAACCAACAGAATATATTGCAGTTTATAATACATGCAATCAATATGAGAATGAGACAACTAAAGAATGAATGAGACACAAGATCAATATGCATAAAAGAAACAGTCTCAAACATTAAACACTTAAAACATAAAACAACCCATCCATAAACCAGGATGTTCAGTTGTAATTGATATCTAATCACATAAACGAATCCAGAATATCAGTTAAACACATAAAATCATCCATCAAAAAATTAAGTTCAAACACCAACACCAACACATAGACTTAAAAACGAAACACCCATCAAAGAAACATAGTCTGAAAAACCAAAATGAAACAAACGTCTTAAAAACATCATAATTTCTCCCCCTTCATCATAAAAGGGTCCTTAATCGGAATCGTCATCAACGTTAACTGGAGCTTTGCGTTTGCCTGAACCAGAAGCCTTGTTCTGGGATGAAGGAAACACTGGAGCTGCGCCGTACTCTGAAAATAGCTTGTCAAAAGCTTCTTGAGCCGGTGCCTTTCCATCCCTTTCACGAAGCCAGTCAAAAATCTTTGCCTTGTATTCTTCTCTGGTCATACCAAAAATTGAAGGTGGAGGAATGGCAGGGAGTGGCAGAGGAGCAGTGATTTCTTCTAAAGTACAATCTCCAATCCAGTCTCGTTTCTTGTGCCAATACATCTTGCTCTTATCTTGCATGGCTGACAACTGCTGAGATAGAAATTTAGTCTCTGACCTAAGCTTAAAAAACAACTTAACAAACTCCTTTTCCCATGCCTTAGCAGAGGAAACCATCCCTTCTTGCAGAGTCCCAAACTCAAAATCTATGGTCTTAGACAACTTGACATCAGAAGTATGCAATACAGAGAGTTTGGCATTGATATCATTCAAAGATGAACAGACATACTTCCTAAACAACTCAAAAGAAGCATTTAGAATACTAACTTCAGAAGTTAGTGATCCAAGAGTTTTGACAGAAGCAAAATGCTGATTAAGATTAGCCAAAGCAACAGAATTTTCATTTAATTTGATCAACAGAGAATTAAGAAGAGTATTGGTAGGCTGATCAAAGGGGTCTGAGGCATAATTAGGAGACTTAGGAATACCACCAACATTCCTAGAAGCATCATCAAAAACTAAATCATTGGACTCAGAAACAACTAAACCATTTAATGTTAATACTGACAAGTCAAAAACTACGAAAATCTTATCAGACACAGAAGCAGGGGTCAAGGCACAAAAATATTCAAATACTCGAGACAAAAGGCCAGGGTATGGTAAGTGCATAGAACCATGCTTGGCACAGTGACCCATATTGGATATAATCAAGGAAGCAACATTGCACTGAATCTTTTTAACAAAAACAGACATAAGAATACAATCTTGGAAAGTGACTCTATCACGACCGGATTTACGAGGCATAACATTCGTATGAAATAAGCGAAACAAAACAAGAGAAACTGGGGTTAAATCATTTACCGAAGGTTTGACTGACACCGAAACAAAATTGTCACCAAGAATGACCTTGAGCTGTTCCTCGTACTGGAGACCAGGAATGTCTTGAAACGCTTGATGAGTTGTCGATGGACAAACTCCCTTGTCAGAAACACCAGTAAGCCGTGCCAGAAGATCCGCTTTAAAACAAACAGGATTTCCTTGGACTTCTGAGAACACAATATTTCCATCCAAAATACGTAGCTTGGCGTAGAATTCTTTCACTAACTCGGGATAAATAATCTCCGGGGGCGACAACAATGACGAACAACCAACTGAATCAAACAAGCCCACAATACCGATTTTCTTCAGAAGATCCAGATCACACAGGCGTTCCTTCAGAATCAACTTTGACATCACTTTCGTCGAAGTAGTCTCCTTTGCATGTCGCTCAAAAGAACTATCAGACATTCCGCTTGATACTTCCGGTTCAAAATTACCGACCCGTTGACGCTTGGAACATGAAGCCGCATCAGTTGGGGTACATTGAGCGGTAGATCGAGAACGGGTGAAAGGGGTAGATTTGCGTGCCATGGATAGAGGTGAGAAAGTAGAAAAGAAATTGAGAAAGGTTTTTGATTGAGTTTAAGAGAGAGAAGGTGAATAGGAAACTGAAAGGGTTAAGAAGATGAGTTTAAATAAAAAGTGAGAATTGAAGAGATAGAGATTGAAAAGAAGTCGAAGAGATGCAAGACAGAAGTTATGTACTGAAAGAGTAATACATGCACGAGTTTCAAGGATATGAAAAGTCTAATCAAAAGATTTACAAAATCTAATGCTATATACACGCATAAACACACGGACAAATAAAATAAAAAAAAATTCATAAACAGGAACCTAATTACTCAAATAATAAATACACAACATATATTTAAGTATTATGACATAATTCATATTTAAACATATAAATTACATAAAATCACGTAATAAATTACAGAGAACACATACCTAATTCACGACGCATTAAACAAAATCTATCTTCAGCTAAAGGCTTAGTGAAGATATATGCACGCTGTTTCTCAGTAGAAATATAAATAAGCTCAATATTACCTTTAGAAACATTATCTCGTAGAAAATGGTGACGAACATCAATATGCTTAGTTCGAGAATGCATAACAGGATTTTTAGAGATATTAATTGCAGAGGTATTATCACAATAAATAGGAATATTTGAGTAAGAAATACCAAAATCCTGCAATGTTTGTTGCATCCACAAAATTTGAGCACAGCAACTTCCAGCTGCAATGTACTCTCCTTCAGCGGTAGAAAGAGCTACTGAAGTTTGCTTTTTACTATGCCATGCAACTAAACAATCTCCTAAAAATTCACAAGCACCGCTTGTGCTTTTTCTATCAACCTGTGACCCTGCATAGTCAACATCTGAAAAACCGATTAAGTCAAAGGAAGAAGAGTTTGGATAAAATAATCCCAAGTCACTCGTACCTTTCAAATATTTAAAAATACGTTTAACGACATTCAAATGAGATTCTTTAGGTTGAGATTGAAAACGAGCACACAAGCATACACTATACATAATGTCAGGTCGTGAGGCAGTTAAATAATAATGAACCAATCATACCTCGAAATTTAGTGACATCTACAGGTGTACCTTGTTCATCCTTTGTAAGCTTAACTGAAGTACTCATCGGAGTTGATTTAGGTGTGACATGATCAAGTGCAAATCTTTTGAGTAGATCCTTTATGTACTTGTCTTGGTGAATAAATATTCCTGCATTAGACTGATTAATTTGCAAACCTAGAAAGTACTGCAATTCACCCATCAAACTCATATCGAATTCCTTATGCATGCAATCAGAAAACCACTTACACAAAGATTCGTTAGAAGATCCAAAAACTATATCATCAACATAAACTTGAACTAAAAGAAAGTTATCACGTTTATGAAAAATAAAGAGAGTTGGATCGAGTGTACCGCGAATGAAACCATTGTTCACAAGAAATTGACTGAGACGCTCGTACCAACAACGAGGGGACTGTCTCAATCCATAGACAGATTTCTTGAGCTTGTAAACATAGTTAGGGTACTTCTCGTGAATGAAACCTGGAGGCTGCTTCACATAGACTTCTTCCTTGAGATAGCCATTTAGAAATGCGCTTTTGACGTCCATCTGATAGAGCTTGAACTTCTTGTGAGCTGCAAAAGCCATTAAGATTCGAATAGCTTCTAAACGAGCTACTGGAGCATATGTCTCGTCGTAATCGATTCCTTCCTGCTGGTTGTATCCCTGAGCAACCAAACGAGCTTTATTTCGAATGATATTTCCATCTTCATCTTTCTTATTCTTGAAAACCCAACGAGTACCAATGATCTTGGCATCCTGAGGAGGTGGGACGAGTTCCCAAACATCACAACGCTCGAACTGGTTCAATTCCTCCTGCATTGCAACAGACCAGTGTTCGTCTGCAACTGCTTCTTGAGCATTCTTTGGTTCGAATTCAGCAACAAAAGCACAGAACGCACATAGATTATGAAGTCTGCTTCGAGTAGAAATCCCTTGATCTAAATCAGTGAGAAGATTATCTGGTGGATGATTCTTCACAGTCCTAGAAGACTTAGGAAGTTGAATATTACTCATTTCTTCCTCATTAGAATTATCTGCCTGGAAATGAATAGGAGTTGTCTCATTCAAAAGAGACTGCCTCATTTCCGCTTGTGAGGATTTATCCAGAGGAGTAACAGAATTCACATTTGAAACACTATCGGGAGTCTTTGGAGAACCAGAAGATTCAACTGAAGCTTGAGTAGATCCTGAAGAATTATCAGAAGATTGAGATGGACCTGGAGAGTCTTGACTGTTTGATTTGTCAGAATGAGACTGACTCTTTTCGGAATGAGACTGTCTCATTTGGGAATGAGACGATAGATCCGCAGTGTCTTCATCAATTTGAGATATATTCCTTGAGGATTCATTGAATGTAATATTGATGGATTCTTCTACTTTGTTCTTGACAGAATTATAAACACGATAAGCTTTGCTTGTTGTAGAATATCCCAAGAAGATTCCTTCCGTAGATTTCGCATCGAACTTGCCTCGATTATTTTGAGTATCTAAAATAAAATACTTGGAACCAAATACTCGAAAATAACTAATGTTAGGAGTCCTTTTCTTAAGCAATTCATACGGAGTTTTAAGCAAAATAGGACGAATAAGTACTCTATTTAAAACATAACAGGAAGTGTGTACCGCTTCAGCCCAAAATTTTCTTGGAAGCTTACTCTCATGCAGTAGAGTTCTGGCAGTTTCCTGTAGAGTTCTGTTCTTGCGTTCTACTACTCCGTTCTGCTGAGGAGTTCGAGGAGCTGAGAATTCATGAGTGATTCCTCTTGATTTACAGAAGGTTATGAAATCCTTCTCGAATTCACCTCCATGATCACTACGAATAGTCTTGAGCTTAAATGAATACTTAGTCTCAAGGTTAGTAATAAGATCCTTAAACTCAACAAAAGCTTCATCCTTAGATCGTAAAAATAATACCCAAGTAAAACTAGAATAATCATCAACTATAACAAAAGCATAATTCTTACCTCCTAAGCTTACATACCTTTCTGGACCAAAAAGATCTAGATGAAGGAGCTGCAAAGGAACAGAAGTTGATACTTTATTCTTAGCAGTAAAGGAAGTTTTCACCTGTTTTCCAAGTTGGCAAGCTGAACAAGGTTCTATTTTCTTGTACTTCAGCTTTGGTAAACCTCGAACTAACTCATGAGAAGATATCTTCCGAAGAAGATCCATATGAACATGACCAAGACGCCTATGCCACAGATCTTGTTGTTCTTGAACGGTAGCTAGACAAATTTCTTCTTGCTGCTCATCAAAATCTAACACAAAAATATTTCCTTTCCTTTTGGCAATTAAAGCAAACTCGTTAGTATGAGTACCAATATAACATACATCTTTATCAAACTTAACCTTATGACCAGTATCAGTAAGTTGACTTACACTAATGAGATTATATTTCAAACCATCAACTAAACGAACATTAGAAATGGCAAACCTGTCATTACCAATGGTGCCTTTTCCAATAATTCTGACGGTGTTTGAATCTCCAAGAGTAACTAAGCCACCTTCCTTGGCAACTAGAGATAGAAATTTGGATTTATCACCTGTCATGTGATGAGAACAACCACTGTCGATGATCCATTTATTTCGCGGAACATGGACCTTCAAACAAACCTGCAAGAATTGGTTTATCTCTTAGGTACCCACCTAACCTTGGGTCCTGGTTGGTTAGTATCACAAATCTTATATAAATGTCTATCTGATTTCTTAATCCATATCTGAACAATATTAACAGAAGTATTAGCAGATTTATATCTAGTAGACGATTTATAAGATGAGTTAGAGAAGTGGCCCTTGATACCACATAATCTAGATTCAGATGTAGGGTGGCCAGCTTTGGCACAATCTCGACATTTCTCATAAGGCATCTTATATTTCATAGGAGCTCGCTTATAACCGCCTTGAAATGCACGTTTCTTGATTGACTCACATCCTAAACCTCCTTTATCAAGAGAAGATTTTTGTTCACCAAGAAGAGCATTCAAAGTTCCTTCTCCATGAAAACATTTAGCTAAATCTTTTTCAAGCTGTTCGACTTTCTGCTTTAATTCAGGAACTAAGGGATCATGAGCACTGTCTTCTTTAACGGTTTCTGAATCAACAGATATTGACTCTTTCTTCAAGGCTTCAAGGCTTCAAGGCATACATCCTTCATCTCAATCTCATTTTTGAGATATTGATTTTCTTCAGTAAGTTTTGAAACCCTTTCAAGCAATGATTTGTTCTCAGCAACTAGGGCTTCTTCCTTCATGGGATCATCCATTTCACTAAGAACTTCACTTAAAGCTTGCTTTAAATAAGCATTCTTTTCTTTCAACTTCTTAACCTGGACCTGCAAATTTAAAATAGACGAAGATATATTTGAATTATACTTAATATTCTGTACCTCATCATTATCACTGGAGTTGTCCTCTAGTCCAGCAAAGCAAAGTTGAGCAACTTCATCATCTGAATCGATCTCCACATCAGATTCATCATCACTCCAGGTAATTAATGCCTTCTTTTTGTTCTTCAGCTTGTAGCAGTCCTTTTTGAAGTGCCCTTTCTTTCCACACTCAAAACAAGTATCCTTGCTTTGATTCACTTTAACCTCCTTGCTCGGATTAAATTTGAAGTCCTTCTTCGGAAACTGTGACTTCATAGGTCATTTGGAAACATTCCGTTTGGCAAGAAATTTATGAAACTTCTTTGTTAGAAGAGCAATCTCTTCATCAGAATCATCAGGAGACTCATCTACATCTGCATTAAGTGCAAGAGTTTTCTTACGAGGAGCCTCATCTTCTTCATCATATATGCGTAGCTGGTTTTCAAATTCTTCCAATTCACTGAACAGTGTTAGAGTATCCATAGTCGAAAGCAGTGTTGAATCCTGCAGAATGGTAACCTTTGGAGCAAACTTCTTTGGCATTGCTCTGAGAATTTTCCTATTAATCTCAGATTGAGGAATGATCCTTTCCAGAAGTGAGATGGAGTTCATCAATGTCAGAAACCTCCCTTGAGCATCTCGCACGCTTTCATCTCTTTCCAACCTGAAACCTTCATAGTCACTCATTAGCATACTTAATTTTACTTCGCGTACCTTAGACGTGCCTTCGTGGCTGACTTTGATAGTATCCCAAATCTGCTTGGCAGTAGTACATGCTGAAACTTTTCTTAATTCTGTAGCTACCATGCCATTGAGAAGTGAGTTCATCGCTTTAGCATTGGAGTTCATTGCATTCACTTCTTCAGGAGAAAGATCCTTGAGAGATTTTGGCTTCCCTTCTTTCATAGGAATTGTGAAACCATTTTCTACAGCATCCCATTCAAATGCATCACGCTGGAGAAAGAATTTCATCCGAAACTTCCAGTCATTGTAGTTTTCAGCACCATGAAGCAGTGGTGGATAATTGTTTGAATACCTATCTGGTTGAGCCATGGATCGCTAGCAAAATAAACACTAAAAAAGAGAATTAAATGCACCTGCTCTGATACCAAATGAAATTCGATGGCTCGATAGATAAAATAATATTCTAACTGTCAAGGCAAATGAGACAGTCTCTTATGCAAATGGGACAGTCCCTTTACAAATGAGACAGGGTATGGGACAGTCTCTTTTAACTGCAGAAAGTAAATTACTGAAATATAAATGCAGTAATAAAGAAATTAAACAATGCAGAACACCAAGAGTTTTCACTTGGTTCGGCCCCTACACCTAGTCTATGGCCTACATCCAAGTCCCCATGCCAACTAGCATAGAGAATGTATTATATCAACTTTAATAAAAGAACTTACAGTCTTTTCCTTGATTACAAATATAGCACCTGAAAGAAACCCTTTCCCAAGCTACCTTGCTACCTAGCCCACTGCTATTCCTTAGCCTTCTAGCTACCTTGCTATACTTTGAAATCAAGCTTGCCACAACCCGGCACAAAGTTGATATGAATACACAAGTACAAGAATAAACAAATTGATTACAACTCAAACTAGGTTTCTTGTTTTTCTGGATATGAATATCTCGGGTATGAAACAAGAAAATAAGATTTCAGATGATGAAAGATTCTCGTGAAAGTGTTAGCTACAAATCTGAAATGAAGAGTTGTATTTATAAGTAAAGTTCTAACAGATTTATTTTCAAACACAAGATAAGGTTGGAAGATAAGTTTGTTTGAAAATATTTGAATAA
The DNA here is from genome assembly GCF_009905375.1 of Apium graveolens. NCBI lineage: Eukaryota > Viridiplantae > Streptophyta > Magnoliopsida > Apiales > Apiaceae > Apium > Apium graveolens. Next base: position 7,178,715 of record NC_133649.1, on the reverse strand, counting down.
AATTTTGAAACTAATCTGTTAGTACGTTTGAAAAAGATAAATCAAGTAAAGATAAGGCTTGAGAGATTTAAACTTGATTTATAAGATAAGGTGGTGAGTTTGTTTGAGATAAGGTTTATCCAGATAAACAAGATTTACACAAACCCTAACAACCTAATACTAAACCTGCGGGATAGACTTCCAGGAAGATTGAACCAACTGCATTCTGATAAACATTGCTGAGATCTCGGATGATTCCAATCTGAAGTCTTCATTCTGTTGCTAAGAACTCTTATCATCATAAACACTTGAATTAACAGAGATGTCATTGTAATATTTTTTAGATTGAAAAATTTGTATATTCTATGTGTTAAGCAATCTGAAAACAAAATGACTATTTGTTTAGCTTATTTTTTATTTTACAATCAAATTGTATTTTACAGTTCGGAAGTTAGTTTCCACTGAATTTTAATATTTTAATGAATGTTTCGATTTTTCGTCAATTTTTTTTACGAAGAGTGAAGTTGTATTCGACCAGGACCGGAATTTCCATGCTATGAAGAAGAAAATAATTAGGCCGTGGTAGGCCTATCTTTTGGACTTCACAAAATTAGGTTGTCGCTAGTAAACTGAAATTTCATAAAATAGTACATGGTTCTACTCTACTTTTAGTTTCTTCAGGGTTTAGTTTAGCATGGACTTGTTCAATTAACATGTACCAAAACGTTAAAACATGACTGCCAAATAGATAACTTTGTTTACCTTATTATGGAACTACAAATGATAATTAGAAAATTATGAGTTTTTATAAAGTTCTTAAACTCCCATTTTCTTAGAATTTTCTTAAGACTTAGAGCCTTCAAGTCCCATTTTCTTAAGGCAATTTATTCACGGTAGCTTTCATCTGCTGCGGCACGTGTATCCCAGTCATGTCGGATATGATTTTTTTTTTAATTATTATATTTTATATATTATTGGTTTAAAGAATTTTTACTGATTTGACGGTGTAGGGTAAAACTTACTACTATGCTATGTTGTGGGTAAAAAAACGTGCCAAGGAGGAAAATAAGTAGGTAGCATAAAACCCTACAAAATAGCAAATAACATTTAAGCATGTATAAGTTTATTATTAACAAATATAATTTTATACTGTATTAAATAAAAACAAAATTATTATTATGTATTAGAACTAGTTCAATGATGTGTTAATTTTTGTTCTATACCTAAACTATAAAACAAAAATTTAAATTTATCAATTTAATGGTGTTGTATGTCTCGTGCTAAATTTGGATAAATATAATGAAGTTTTAATTCACATCTCATCCAACCCCATCCCACATCATCAAAAAATAAAAAGTTAATTAGAAAAATTAATCTGATATTCAAAATAGTGGGGAACTTGAAAAGTTGATAAAATTTAGAATAAAATATAAAAATAAATATTAAAGTCATGATGCTATTTTAACACCAAAAACTATTTTTTGATACTATATTATATCAATATCTACACTTATTTTTACAGTATAGTTGGAGATGCTCATTTTTTTATTATAATATGTAACAACAATTTAATGGGGACTAAGAAAAGTTATTTTCTAATATTTCTAAACATGAATTTATAAATATTTTAAAATAAAAATAAAAATATTTATTATATCCGAAATAAACTCTTAAAAATTATTTTTAAAGCACTCAGTGCATTGCTAAAAGGTAATCTAAGGTAAAAGGTAAGTAAAATGGTCTGGCCCGCTGTCTTAAATTGGTCTGGCCCACTGTCTTAATTTGGTCTGGACCAATGGAAGATTCTCGTTATATGGACCAAAACAGGCCCAATAAGAAGAAAATAAAATTCAATAATGGAGCACTATTTCAGACTGCCTCCTTATCTATACTATACTATACTATACTAAGCACAATACTCTATATTTGGTAATCGGTTGCTCGGTACAGTTGTTTGGTACGACAAATAACAACCGTGAGATCTAAAATCAGAAAGATGAGAACCGTTGGATGTAATAATGAAATATTATTATATTAATATTTAAACTGTTCTCATGAATTCAGGGTTAGAACCCCGTCAAAAGCTTATCATATTTAAATTTTTATATTCTTTATTTTAACAATTTCTACATGTTCAGGGTTCGAGTCCCGTGAACAACATATTATATTATATTATTTATTTTTAGTCAAGTCTCAAATTATTATAAAACATATATAATAACTTATTATATTCTTCAATTTATTTTTCAACTATTAAAAATTATATTATACAATATATTATTAAAAATTATCGAATGTTAAAAGCAATCCGTGCATTGCACGAGTTATAGGCTAGTAAGTTATATAACCAGAGACAAAAAAAAACTTACTTATTTTCATATTTTTTTCTCGATTCCTATCATTGGTATGCATAATAATCCAATTTTGAGCACTATTTTAGAGACATGTTAAATAACCAGATCATTTAAAATCTTAATACGTTAGATAAAGGCACAACCAGATCTATATTTTAACACTCTCCTCACTCGAGAGCCTATTTCTGGGTCGAATAGTGGATCACATGCATCCAGGGGTATTAATTTTCTTTTCGTGCCACTATAAATTGTCAGAAATATTGGAGGTGGCTGAGATTGAACCTGTGTCCTCCCGCTAACTGAGTTCTGATGTCATGTTAAGTAAACAGTTCATTTAAACATTAAGATGTTACAGTAACATCCAACCAGATCTATATTATAACAAGGTACACTTCAATAATATAGATACTAACATGGGTCATCGTCGGATGAGATACACCAGCCATCGTCGGATGGCCGCAATGTTTAATAACGGCAGCACTCACTTGCCACAATGAAACATTACAACAACCACAATATTTTATTGTGGCTGGTGTATCCAGCCAAGTAAGCTGTGAATAATTTATCACAAAAATAAAATAATAAAAAAGAGACGACTTATTTTTTGAGAAAAAAATTTAGGAAGGTTTTTATCTTTTCTCAATTTCTATCTCTTCTATATATATTTGCACAACATGTCTATATAAAATTGAGTGATGCTAGGGTACCAATAAAATCTAAATATAGTTCTCGAATTAAAGAATTCAGATTAAGATATGCGAGTTCCATTAAATTTCTGAAAATACAACCAATACAAAAGAGACAACTCATTTTTTGAGAAAATTTTAACAATTCTTTTTGGGGATTTTAGAATTATTTAGTGAAATTGAACCTGAGTCTAAATACTAACCAACCCACTTCAATACCACCCAGCTAGTATGTCATTTGTTCTAAATCATGCATTCAATATATATTTGTCACATGAGAGGTATATAATAATTTTTTACGAGAATTTATCAAAAATACTCATGAATCATTTTTTAAGGGAAATTAACAAAAATACCCATATTTCCAAATTTATTTTTGAAACTACGGTGAAAGTTACATATGAGAGTCCAGCCGTTGTTGACATATGAGCTTGTAAGTGTTGCATATAAGGATGAACCGTATTTTTGGAAAAAATTGCAACTTGAGTATTTTGTTTTTGAAAAAACCACCTTTTTAATCATTTTTTTATTGCACTTCTAAGAAATCAGGAGAAAGAAAATCTATACAAGTGTACGAGGTAAGCAATCGACAAATTGTTCAAATAACAAATCCTATCATACATTTTGAGAACTGTTTTAGTGACACACTTCAATAAATTAGATACTAACACCAGCCATCGTCAGATGGGATACACCAGCCGCAATATTTCATTACGGTAGCACTCACTTGCCACAATGAAACATTACGGCAGCCACAATATTTCATCGCGACCGGTGTATCCCAGCCAAGTAGGCTGTGAATAATTGCCATGAAAATATAACAATAAAAAAGATACGACTTATTTTTTGAGAAAAAATTTAGGAACTCTCGATTACTCAAACAATTTTTATCTTTTCTCAGTTTTTATCTTTTCTATATATAGTTGCACAACATGCCTATATAAAATTGAGTGGTGCGAGGATATCAATAAAATCTCAAAATAGTTCTTGAAATGAAACATGACATATTTTAATTAAAGAATTCATATTAACATATGCGAGTTTCATTAAATTTCTGAAAATACAACCAATAAAAAAGAGACAACTCTTGGAATTTTTTTTGGGAATTTTAGAATTATTTAGTGAATTTGAACATAAGTCTAGATACTAACCAACACACTTCAATACCATCGGGCTAGTATGTCATTGTTCTAAATCATGCATTCAATATGTATTTGTCACATGAGAGGTATAGAATAATTTTTTTAAGGAAATTTATCAAAAATACTCCCGAATAATTTTTTAAGGGAACTTATCAAAAATACCCATATTTTTAAATTTGTTTTTAAAAATACAGTGAAAGTTGCATATGAGGTGCGGATGTTGCACGGTGGTATATGAGCTTGCAAATGTTGCATATAAGGCAGAACCATATTTTTGGAGAAAAATGCAACTTGAGTATTTTTTTTGAAAAAATCGCCTTTTTAATCATATTTTTCTTTTTTATTGTAATTCTAAGAAATCTGAATAAAGAAAATCTATAGAAGTGTAAGAGATAAGCGAGTAATAGATTGCTCCATAATATCTCGTTGAATAGCAAATCCTATCATACGAAAAACATATTTAGCCGAGCCCCCAGTCATAACATTTTTATTCATGACCTTCTGCACTCAATAAAAAAACTCAACAACATAAGATGTCAGGATTCCAGATGTGTCAAAAGCAAAAGGCACGAACACATGTTTATTATCTTTGCATGCCTGATCATGTTTACACACATTTGCCTCGGTTGATTTTGTACCCTCTTGGCCAACTACAAACAGTCTATTTCCCCCGTAAGATGAATACAAGTATGCTTCTCTACATTTCAACTCTAAACTAACATATCAGCTAACCTTAGAGTTGATCTGACTTCACCGGGAGAAGTAAGAAAGTTAACATGTGCTTCTTTTTTAGTTGAAATCGCAGCTCTCCATAATACATTATATAGCACATCTATTACCAAGTCATGTCGATATTTAAACCCTGGTTATTTTGACAATGAATAATGTGTTATCCAAATACATCCATATGACATGTGCACAAGGGACACTGAGCTCCACTTGAAAATAAAAGAATCATGAGCTTGTACCGTTCTATCATCTGATACTCCATTGGTGTCATACGTTGTCATAATCCCTCTGTGGAGGTGGCTAATAGAAAATCCCGAGAGTGCGTGTGGCTCCCAAGCACCGGAAAAGTTCTATTTGTCCTTTTAAAAAATTAATTTATTAGGTAGATTCTCTCAAATACCTCTAAAGTAAAGGTTTTCCAAATAATGTATTGATTTTTGGGGGACAGACCCTTTAGTGGATAATTTAACCAATTTTACACCATAAAACAAAGTTTGCAGCAATTCTTGTGCTGAAATAAAATGATCTATGATTGGAATCACCCTACATCCTCGTAAAATATGATCATGCAAGCCAATAGATTAGATGCGAGAAGTTATAAATGCAAATAATAGGCAAAGTCATCAACCTCCATTGAAGGTCACCAAATCCAAGCTCTTCCGACGTTACAATATTATCCCAGTGTCTTCGTTAATACGGTAAACTGACCAGAAGCTTCTTCAAAAAATTATATGGTGGACGGGTGCACAAAGCATAATAGAGTTTATATTGAGGATGATTAAGTTTCTCCAAAGAACCCCTAAGCTATACACGCTTTGCCATTTCATTTTTAGAAAATTCCTCTACAAACGCTCCGTCCTTGCTTATAGAACCACCAAGAAGTTTGATCCTTGCTTGAGGTCTACCTATATCAGGAAGAAAGAGTCCATCTCAAAAAATATGTGGGTTGGAAATATACCAAAAAACTTTTGTATTTCCTATATTAAGCTCCAAATCCAAACCTGGACGATCCAATTGAATAATAGTCAAGGCCTTAGAAATCTCAACAGAATCCGCAATCATAGTACCATCATCCAAATATCACGCTTGAAGAGAAATTGTACATACCTCACATATGAATTAACGGATGTAAAGCCAATGCAAAGAGGAGAGGTCCCAATGGATTCCCTTGATGTATACCACTAGCTAACCATATAAATCCGGACCCCAGAAATAACTTAGTCGGCCCATAAAAAAATTCCACCCAATAAGATATTGTCAGACACTAGCTCTAACTTTTTCAAGATTTTTTTCCCTATCAATCATATTAAATGCATTCTTGACGTCCACCAAAAGCATAGATACATTATGATTTGACGTATGTACCTTAGCAAAGCGACTAACTGGTGCAAAATAGCCTAAGCTCCTCCTAAAAATCCCTCAAATAAGCAGCCATCTCCTTACCCACCTTATTCATAGCCACTTTGGAAACTAAACATCTCCATATGGTACCTACTGCAATTGGTCTGACTTCACTACCCGGCTTGAGAAGCGGCGTCAAGGGTGCGCTCGCAATAAACTCTGCTAAAGATGCAGGACATTTACCATTTAACCATAAGTTTACAACCGGTGTTAGGATTGGCTCTTTAGCCATGACGAAATCGAAAACACAAAAAGAATCAAGTAGATGTTGAGCCTTCAAACCATCTCGTCCGCAAGAAGTCCCTTTCAGATTAGATTTAATACAACCAAAAACAATTTCATCATTAATCAAAAGAGGATCTTCGGTACCCGGAGAAGTAGGCAATGTCGGAGCAGATGTATATGAGTGCTTCTCTTCAAGTAAAAGTCTATGTATCCGTTTGAGAAATCTTAAAATAAGTAACTTATGACTTAAAGTAAATAAATGACTTACAAGTGATAAGTAGATGAATTCTTATAAGTTATATAAGTGTTTGGATAATCTTACTTATAAGTTATAATTTTTTTTACTAAAATAAATAATTTTTAAATATAATTATCTTAATTCGTGAATTTTAAATTATATTAACATTTAAAAATATATTTTTTGAAACTAAGTGCCCGTTTGGGAAATCTTAAAATAAGTAACTTATAACTTAAAATTAATAATTGACTTATAAATGGTAAGTAGATAAACACATATAAGTTATACTAGCCTATAACCCGTGCGATGCACGGACTAATTATATATTTATAATTTTTTTATTTAATAAAATATAATATTTATTTATTATTAAGAGTAATGAAGTTAAAATATTTACATATTGTTTTGTTTGTATTATATTATTGAATGATTCAAAATTTAAATAAGTAAAATCTTAAGTTTCCCTACAAAAGAGATAAGAAAGAAGTTGAGTGCGATTAAAAATCAAGTTGGATAATAATTCATAGAGTTGGAAGTTATATCAGATACATGATTTAACTTTTTTAAGTAAATAATATTTGTTGGATAATAATTCATAGAGTTGATAGTGATATCAGATACATGATTTAACTTTTTTAACTAAATTATATTTGTTTAAATTTTATTTTGGAAGGTGTTAACATACATTTTAGGAAGGTGTTAACCGACCGACCAAACGAAATCATGTTTCGCTTATAATAGTATAGTATAGATAAGTGTTTGATAATTTTACTTAAAAAATCAGAATTTTTTTTATTTAAATGAAATAAAATAAATTATTTTTAAATTCAATTATCTTAATTCGTGAATTTTAAATTAGAAAAACATTTACAAATATATATTTTAGAACAGAATTTATTAAAAAGTGAAAAAATTAAAATAAGTTAAAAAAAGTACGTCGCTACTAACATTCAACTTATCAGCTTATAAGTTGTACATTCGACTTATAAGTTGGGTCAAAAAACACTCGTCAGTAAGTACTTACGAGCTTATAAGTCAATAAGCAGCTTATAAGTCAATAAGCAGCTTATAAGTGTTTTTCCAAACATGCCCTAAAGTTAATAAAAATGCAAAAAATTAAAATAAGTTGAGAAAAAGTATGTCGTTACTAACATTCAACTTATCAGCTTATAAGTTGAAAATTTCACTTATAAGTTAGGTCGACAAACACTCGTTGATAAGTACTTATGGACTTATAAGTCGATAAGTTACTTATATCATGGTACCCAAACAAGCCCTATATTGAGGGGTATAGTGCAACTCCAGATGATGTCAAAATCTTAACCGCTGCCGAATAATGACCAACAGAAATTTTTCTCAAACACTATTTCTCATTATCCTTTTTATAGACTCATTTAGGTTGAGACAAGGAGGACATGTCGTCTCTTCAAATAAAGTGTCAAGTAACATTAAAGGACCTCAAAGCCCAACGCGTTAAGTATGCACTTCTGTTGCAAGACCTTTCTATTTCCGGATCTTTTTTCTTGACGTTCCCGTGTGAGATGTAGACTCTAAGGTACATGTTGATAGAATAAGAAGATATATCCAAAAATCAAAATAAACGTGTAAAATAACTATTTTATGAAAAACACAAATGAATTAATCTAGAATATCAATTTAAATAATGATATAATACTTTTTAAAGAAGTTACAATAAAACTATGATATTACATATAGGAAATGAATATTACAAACTAATGAGAATGTATATACGAAAAAAAGAAGTTTATAATAGGAGTTTACTCCTTATTGATATGATGTTTATTACATATAATATATAATTATTTATATTTAATGACCATGTATATACTTTTAGGAAAAAGAATATCTATAATACGTGTTTGTTCAATATTGACACGATATTTTTTTTTGTTGAGATCACCAAAACAAGATATATAAACATTATATCGGCTAAATAATTAAATTAAATACAAGATTATAAAACTATTATTAATATTGTTCTAACAATTTCTAGTTTGAATATGATGTTAGTTTATATATAAATATTGATTATTCGAAATAAAAATCTATTTTTTGTTACTCATTTAACATCATATATACTTATATATAGATCACAACATTAGGAAATATTAGCTTTATAGCTAAATGCCTAAATGTTGAAATGATAACTTTGTTGAACAAATAATAATAAGTTAATGAACTAAGTGTATTGGAATTCTCTGGCACATTTTGATTAAATAAGGTCTCAAACAACACATATTGAAAATATGACTTTTTTGGCACACTAAAACATATCTTGAAGAGGTGTTTTTGAGAAATACAAGGTCATGTGGCATTTATTCTCTTGACAATTTTATTTATTAAAAAAAAGACTGTTGTAAGTAATGACTCAATGATGATCATGATCAGGAACTGGTCAGAATTTGGTTGCTGACATTATCAGTATATTTGATGATCTGTCAGGATATACAATTGATCAAGATTTGATGAGGTACCATTATTTGCTGATATCTTCTATTCCAGGAAAATAGCTAAGAATGATATGTCGGTTGTTGATAAGTAGGATTATAGTTATCGGTTAAGATATGTATATAAATATGTTTATAACTGTTATAATATATCTTATAAATCATAGAACTGTGTAAAATATATAAACACCGAGGAGGTTACTCATTAGAGTTGTCAATCTTGAGTATCATTGTAATGTAACCTAACAGTTCTCAAAAATATCAGAATATATTTAGAGAGTATTGTAACAATTTTTGAGTATTAGTAAAAGCTATTTTGATTATCATATTTGTCTGTCAAATTCGAAAAATGTATACAATTGTATTTATCCCCCTTCTATAATTGTTTATTACTGGGAAACAATTGATATCAGAACAAAGTTATAGTCATACTAATTGAAAACTATCAAAACGTCTGGAAACAAATATGAGAGCATTAAGATTCCGATCCTGAAAAAACCTAAATATCCAACATGGAAATAAACATGCTGATATATCTGGAGGCTGCTGATTCTGATTATCAGGATGTAATCAATGATGGACCATATGTGCCAACAAAATTAATAACTGTGACTCTCATTGTTCCTGAGTACTAATCTATTAAGGCCAAAAAATAATGAACTCTTGAAGATAATGTAAAAGTGCTTAAAACAGTTTAAATTTTGTGATGTCTAACATGGTGATTTCTTGCAAAACTGTCAAAGAATTTGGGATGATTTGAAGAGTCAATGTCAAGGAACAATGATTATCAAGAAGAACATGAGAGTTATTATGATTCAGAAATATGAATACTTTGAATCCAAAACTAATGAAAGTCTTATTAACACTTATGATAGATTCTTGACACTGTTAAAACTAGATTGAAAAATTTGGGCTCGAGGTTGAGATTGAATTCAACTGAAATTTTATTTTCAATCGAAGTATGTTTTGTGAAAATTTTGATAGAATCGAACTCAGCTCGCAAGCTCCAATCTATTTTATCAAATATTAATAAAAATTTGAAATACGATCGATTTGATTCAAGTTTAATTCGATTAAATATATAAAATATAAAATATTAAAGAGGATTCCAGACTAAGTAGAATATTAAGCTATGTGTTGTATTTAGCATGGTTTGCATCGGTTATTTTCATATGACCAGCTAAAAATCAAAACTTGTTACCTAGGTGTTTAGGATCCATTCAAATTAAAAACATTTGATATATTACTGATACCAACTTGTCCATAGCATTGCTGGCTTTTGTTGATAGTTTTCGATAACATGGTCCATCTTGTATTACATGACTTGGGTTCTTAAAGAATCACATTTAGAGCACCAACTTTCTGGTAATAGTTTCTCTGGTCTTGGTACATACATCACATTCCCCCTCAATTATTATTTTTCTAAAATACACGTATTTTAAAATAAATATAAAATATAATTTTATAATTTATTTTTAATTTTTTTACTGAAAATAAAATATTTAAATTTTTATTCAGAATTTTTTTTAAAAATTATACAACTTCATTTTTTATTCATCTTAAAATACGTACCGAATACACGATAATTGGGAGGGACGAAGGGAATAACATTTTCCGATAAACATTAAATTAATATCCATATATAGTATATTTAACTTATGGCCCGTGTGCCTCCACCCGAGTCTATTTTGTTGTTATTGACTATTGAGCATCAAACAATCCACTTTATGTGGTAAAAACAAGACGATTTTTGTCTAGTTTAATAATGTTATCTTAATATATTTAAAATTTAATATATTTAAAATTGAAAAGCATGTTGAAATCATTAATCATGTGCCAAACTATCCTTGATAATAGCACTACATATTTTATTTATACATATATACGCTTTATACACACGTTGGTATTAGTAAATACTAGGTTTAAGCTTATACCTTTTAAATATTATTTAGGGAATTTTTCATACATATTCAAATTTTAATTATTTTTTTTTGTAAAAATACTATCAATTTTTAAAAATATTTGTAAAATTAAGTTATGCAACTTTGAAACCATTTTGCACATGAAATTTTAAAAAAAATATTTATGAAAATACATTTTGTAAACTTGTAATCATATTTGCAATAACCGAAAATACAACATACAATGCAATCTAAAACAATTGCACAACTCAAAATAAATGCTACGTATTATGCAACATTCTGTTTTTGCAAGTATTTTCATAAAATATTATTTTTGCAAATATTTTTAAGAATTGGTAAAATCGCAAATAACTTTATAAAAAAATTGTATATTTTCATAAATTCCCTATTATTATGAGTTTGTTTATATTATTACCGAGTTTTGTTTAGTTTTATTAAAAAAATCCAAAATAATATTCATAAATGGTAAAAATGCTTTATAATTATTAATAATGAGTTTTTATATTAGATTAAATTATATTTTGAAAAATTGAAAAATAACATATGCAAACTTCATTATGCTTATTTTGTTACATTAACATTTATTATTTTAACTATTATTGTACTTTTCCCATGAAATTTTAAATTTTATATCATTTTAATTTTTTTCAATAAATAAGTTTTTATCCAACAAATTTTACGCATCAACTCCACATTTTTTCTTTTTTTCAAATCCAATAAAATGTACAATTTAAGAGTATTATTAACTTTTGCTTTATATTATTTGTAAATATAATTACTACTTTCTCCGTCCTATTGATTTGGGGATGGAGATTAATAAAAATTGTAATTTAGTGGGAAAAATAAGAAAAATACATGGTAAAATGGTGGGATCAATCAATATTTTATGCATAAAGTGGATGTAGCGGGGTGCAGTTAATTTTTATATTATAAAATTTTATTACTTTCGATAACTTTGAATGGGAGAGGAGTAAACGTAATACTTGTGAAATGAAAGTTTCGAGCAACCAAACCATCCTTAAACCTAGTAGTAGTAGTATGTTTACATATTGAGAGCACTTTAATTTTAAATTAGTATTTAAATATATATTAATCAAATAATTATTTTACAACATTTAAAATTAAGCAATAAGAAGTAACCCATATTATTGTATTTCTTTGTTCTAAATACACACCGTCAACAAGTAACTATGTTAGTTACTTTATTGTTATTGTATTATTATCATTTTCATATAGGATTCAATGAATCTAAAATATGAATACAAACAAGAAAATAGATGGTCCTAAACTTGAAAGGAACTTACATTTCATTAACCATAATTCGTATGGTAAAGGGTGAACTTATTTTCTTATATATTTTGTTTTTTGTGCATTCTACCAGATATGCCCCTGTAAGTATAGTCATTTATCCACCCCAATTTGGTCCCAGCTATATATATATTATCATCAATTGTCATCATATGATTCATATCTATTATCTATCGTGTTAAGAATACAGAATATTTTTTCTCAAGGTGAAACCCTTGAATGGTTAAGTTTCCATTTCTAACGTTCTTGTCCATGCATGGTTAAAAGAATCTTCGAGTCACCCTGCACATACATACAGACTGTCTCGTGTATATACACCAATAAACCTAAAGAGTTTTGTGGTGTAAAACGACTCATACCTGTCTATGCTTTAATGTACTAGTAGATATTTATAGAGGTTTCTTTCGTTAAAAATGACAATTCACTCTGCAGGGCAACTAATTGCATGTTGTGGGTCACAAAGAGACCACTCTTACTATATGCGAGCAATACTTGCGTTTAGTCATTTAGCAAAAAAAAAAAAAAAAAATACTTGCGTTTAGTACATGTCCCAAAAATTTCAATTACTTTAATTTAAATATATATATATATATATATATGAATTTGCATGATATATGTTTATTAGGATCTCGTAAATTGATTTCGACTAGACTAGCCTCTGACATGTGAGAGCTTTTCAGGGCATCCCCTCCTTTTTATTACTTTGCTACCTATATATTATACCCACATCTCATAGCTAGCTCACTCAACATGTAAAACAGTACTATTTATCAGTACAATTAATCATTACTACAGTACCTCCAATGGAACCGGAAATTCATAATGCAGATATTGGCAAAATCATGGACGGAGGTTTCGACGGAGACGATAACAAAGTCATCGACTGGTTCAATGGCGTGGCGGAAAATGCTGGGAGAGTTCAGACAGAGACGCTTTGCCGGATTCTCAAACTTAACTACGGGGCAGAGTACTTGAGGAAATGGTTAGGTGATATTGATGTTGAAAATGTGGATGGTTGTGCTTTGGAAACATTGTATACTACCTTAGTGCCTTTAGCAACCCATGCTGATTTGGAGAGTTATATTCAGAGAATTGCCAATGGGGACAAATCTCCGCTCCTCACTCAACAACCCATCACTACTCTCTCCTTAAGGTACTACTTTATCTGCAGATCTGCACCTAGTTTCAATATTAAACTTATTCAGAGCCGCCCTAAGCTGGGGTGACTCTGGTTATAAGCGAGCAAAACTTGCGTCTGAGGCCCCCGACACTAGGGCCCCAAAAATTTCTAACTTCTTCAAGTAAATATATATGAATTTCCATGACATATGTATATTATGATCCCATAAACTGATTTCGATTAGGACCCTCGAATCTCAGGATCTGCCCTGCCCTGAGCACAAGAGGGCGATGCTACCTAATCGGGGCTTAGATATCAAATACCTACCATGCGCCTTAATTAACTTGGTTTTATTTACTTCAAATTATGAAACTATCAAGTATACATTGTGTGTCTGTGAATTATGTAACTTTGCATACACAAATGCGCACGTTTTTATATAAATTTGAATATATACAAAGACTTGTGTTTGACTAAGATTCTGAATTACTTGCCTCTTTAACTCACTGCTTCGATGCAGTTCTGGAACGACAGATGGACGTCAGAAATATGTACCCTTTACTCGCCATAGCTCCAGGACCACTCTTCAGATTTTTAGGTTAGCCGCAGCATATAGATCAAGGTACGTACCTTCTTCCTTCTCCTCACTCTAAACATGAACTTTAGGGGCGGTTTAAAAGCTCATTCCCATTCCCGTCCCGTTAACCGGGTTGGAATCACATGATCCAAATTAGTCTTTTCAAACACTGCCTTTAGAATCTAGTGATACAATAAGTCTTAATGTTATAGCTTTCATATTTATATTGCGAAAATTATGATGCTAGGGTTTATCCAATAAAGGAGGGAGGGAGAATCCTAGAGTTCATATACAGCAGCAAACAGAAGCAAACAGAGGGAGGTTTAAAATCCGGGACAGCCACAACTCATTATTTTGCAAGCAAAGAGTTCAAAACTAGACAAGAAAAAACCAAGTGTTATACATGCAGTCCGGAAGCAGTTATAACCAGTGGAGACTACAAACAATCTACTTATTGTCACCTCCTTCTTGGTCTCTTCTACTCTAACCAAGTAGAGTTCATTGCCTCCACGTTCGCGTATAGCATAGTCCAGGCTTTCACATCACTCGAAGAGCACTGGCGAGATTTGTGCATTGACATCAAACATGGGAATCTCAATTCAAGAATTGTTACTATACCAAAAACACGAAAATCAGTTCTGGATATCATTTTTCCTAACCCTTGTCTAGGGTCTCGAATTGAAGCTATTTGTGAGGAATTAGAACAAGTAGAGTGGTATGGCCTAATTCCAAAGCTATGGCCAAATGCCAAGTATGTGTACTCTATTATGACTGGCTCAATGCAACCATACCACAAGAAATTACTGCATTACGCTAGAGATTTGCCTTTAGTGAGCGCAGATTATGGATCTACGGAGAGTTGGATTGGGGTAAACATCAATCCTTCTGCTGCACCGGAGAATGTCACGTTTGCTGTCATTCCAACATTTTCATATTATGAATTTATACCGCTTCATAGATACAACCGAGAGGATTGCTGCTATAGTACTTCAGCTACTGATAATGGCTACATAGAAGAAGAACCTGTACCTCTTTCTAGAGTCAAAGCTGGCCAACAATATGAGATTGTTCTAACTACTTTTACAGGTAAGTAACCAGAATTTTAATTAATTAATCTTGATCTTAAGCATTTGCTGATCACACATGTAGTACAATAATTGATCAGTAGCAGTAGCAGAAACAAACACAAAGTTGTTACAATCTTAATGACATGTCATATCATGAACACATAACTTGTTGTATTGTTGTAATAATTTGAAGCCAACTGGATCTTGCAATATGAATGGGAATCTTTTAGTTTCCTTAAGAATATGCATATCTTCTAGTGTACATTCATTTTTTAACTTGAAATTCTGTACCTGGTGATGCTATATTGAAGTCATATGATATGACACTAAAAACATGTCTCATTTCACTTATTAAAGTTAAGTCCCTATGCATTTTATTGAATAGCATAAGATCTCCGGTCCTTTGCACCTTAAGATTTTAAATGAGTTGGTTAATTAATTGTTCAAATTAATCTGTTGACAGGACTTTATAGGTACAGATTAGGAGATGTGGTGGAAGTGGCTGGTTTTCACAAGGGAACTCCAAAACTAAATTTTGTTTGCAGGAGGAAGCTAATTTTGACAATAAATATCGACAAAAATACGGAACAGGACCTTCAACTAGTGGTAGACAAGGGTGCACAACTGCTAATGAGGAAGGCAAAGGCTGAATTAGTTGATTTCACTAGCCATGCTAACATAGAAATTCAACCTGGCCACTACGTAATTTACTGGGAAATCAAAGGCAATGTTGACAGAAGCGTGTTTGAAGAGTGCTGTCGAGAAATGGATGCATCATTTGTAGATCACGGCTACGTTGTATCCAGAAGAACCAATTCAATTGGACCTTTGGAGCTCTGTATTCTGGAGAGGGGCACTTTTATGAAAATTTTGGAGCATTTTATAGGAAATGGAGGAGCATTGAGCCAGTTCAAGACTCCAAGGTGCACAAGTGATCAAGGTTTACTTACTATACTGAATGCATGCACCACCCAAAAGTTTTACAGTAATATGGCTCCTGATTAATGATGTGTAATTGTTAGAGATATGTTTTTGGTGGTTTGACTTTTGGAGTAGTACTTTTCTGAAAGAGACGATTAAAATTGGGGTTAATTATCGAAGAGGTCAATTACTGCATTCAAATGTATCAAGTGAGTCATTAATTACAAAACTGACTCAAATGAGTCACTCTTTTAAAAATTTGTATCAAAAAAATCACTCTATCTTTACTTCAAATTCTTAAAAGTTTTATATATTGAGTTTCGTACATTTTTTATGAATGATATTATATCTAAATGAAAGGTTCCGAATTTAATTATTAAGATAATATTGTTAGATTTTTAAAATTTTATCAACTATTTATTTTTAATTTTTTGATTGTTTTATTTGATTTTAATTAAAAATAAATAATTTTTAAATTTTTAAAAATTTAAAAATATTATCTAAAATACTATAACTCAGAATCTTTCATTTGAATGTAATATTTCATAAAAAAATGTGCGAAACTCAATATATAATAATTTTAAGAATTTCGACTAACGATAGAGGAATATTTTTGATACAAATTTTCAAATGAGTGACTAATTTGAGTCAATTTTGTAATCAGTGACTTACTTATATAAATTACAAAGTTAGTGACCTACTTCATATTTAACCCACTAAAATTGTGGCAAGTTTTGTAATCTCAAATTTAACATAATTGTATGGTTAATGACACATGTATTGGGTGTTTGGGAGGCATTTTGATGAATAATCCACTAAAACAAATACAAACTGCATCCCAATCCCCATATCTATACTATAGCGAAACATGGTTTCGTTTGGTCGATTGATTACCATCTTCCTAACAAATATGTTAACACCTTCCAAAAAAAGTTTAAACAAATATTATTTAATTAAAATAAATAAATCATGTATCTCATATAACTACAAACTCTATCAATTATAATCCACCTTATATCTAAGATCACTCAACTTCTTTCTTGTTCCAAAATTAATTTTATTAATTCAAATTATAATATAATAAAATATTTATTAAATCAAGGAAAATTTAAAAAATAATAGCAAGTCATCCATATACATTTATATTATAAGACTCTCACTTTCGTATAGGCCCTACACCCGCCATATAGATTGCAGAATAAGAAAAGATTTTTTAAAATTTTAACTATTGAAATTTTGAATATTTCAATAATATATAATATATAAAAAATTAATACATAAATATTTTAATTTTATTATTTCAATAATATTATAACCATTATTTTTATAATTTAGTTTTACGAAATAATAAAATTATAAATATTATAATCAGTCCGTGCATCGCACGGGTTATAGGCTAGTATTCTTATTATTAATTAAGTATAGTGAAAATGTAACTAATTATGAGTTGTTTTAAAGGTGATGAGCTTAACATTTATATAAGATATAACACATAATTTTAAATTTATGACATAAACTTTCAAATGATTAATCTTGCTGAAAAATTATCAAATATCAAAATTTAGAACTAAATATTGTGTTCGCTCGAAAATTATCAAATATCAAATTTTAGAAATGATTTTTTATGTCACCCCTTAACTCGGCTTTATATTCTAGTTATACTAATGCTATTTTGTATATCAACCTTTGTTTGCGGAATGGGAGGAAATAGATGCCCAGTCAACTATCCCCATTCTTTTTCTCCTCTAGAGTTGTAGTGTTGTACTAGTGTACACTACTCGACCCTGATACTACCGGAGGCGGACCCTCTAAGAGGCAAGGCCCTTATATTCGAAGCTGGATCCGCCACCGGATACCATTACGCTTTACACACTTATCAATAGAAGCCGATTTCACCATTACAAATTTCCCTCCCTCCCTGTACACCGATTGTATTAAAAAAAAACATATCGTATACTAATTCAAGCTTATAGTAAGACAGTTTCCTATTTACAGAATTGCATGATAATGATAAAGAAAAGAAAAAGAGAAAACAAAGAACGGCCCTCATAAACCTAAATGTAGTAAAATGGCATTTCGGGGAGCCTCTACAAGAAAATAAAGCATTCAAGTGAGACACGAGGATTGTCAAGTGACTCTCTACAAACGGCACCATTATGATTCTCCATCTTTTTACTCTCCTCTAATTTTCGCACCCGTGACCGTTCACCTGGATGTCCGGCCACACCCGACACTGCTGTTTTTCGGTGTCTGATCACTTCACTAGCTGCAGCAGGTGTCTGATAATCTCTATCCCTGCGACCCACATTGCGTCGCTGGACTATTCCTGTTCTTCCTTGAGCTGGCCTCGGCCTAGACTCCCCCTGACTCGAAAGCCCATGAGATCTAAGGTTTCTATTAATTTCACGAGAATTAGTAGACTCCAGGGACCTGACTCCTCCATATTTGGCTCCAGCGTTCACGCGAGAATTATTAGAACGTTTCTTAGCCGGTGATCTATGAACCACTCTTTGATTAACTTCACCATCTTCTTCCCCACCGTTCACCGTATTTGCAGAAAAGCTGCCACTGATGCTATACATTTCAGAGACAACGCTAATCTCTTCTTGTTCTTCGATGGTATCTACTGTGCTAGTCAACTTACTATTTCTAAGGGTTGGGGTGCGTTGAATAGGTATTTTAGCCTTGTGTACAGAAGTGGAAGGTGCCATGGAGATGGGTGTTTGTGTTTCAGAGAGTACTTCTTTTACTGTTTCTTCGTCATCGAGTGCTAAAGCAGTAGGGTTGACAGCAGACTCCGGCAGCCTGCGGATACCTGCATCTTCATCCGGAGACGTGGTGGGTGTGGTTGCGACGGTTGTGCTCAGACAGCAACCCATTCAGGTTGGAGGGTGCTTTTGGGCGGCTATAACATAAAAAATGTGGGAGGAGAGATGAGGCTTTATGCAGGAGCAGGATAAAGAAAAGGAATCTAAAGTATCTGTATTATGTACGGGTCTATTCTTTTAAGCTTGGATCCGCTTTAATCAATGCTCTTTATTACAATCTCAAAGCAAGCAAAATTTTAAAATGAAGGTGCTAACAGTGTGTTTATTTACCAACCATTCCTAATTTTGACTACACCTATTTCTACTCCAGTGAGCTCACTTAACAGTGTAGATTTGAAGTGTAGATTTGACATGCCAAATCCATAAAGTGTCACGTTTCGAAAATCTGAAAATAAGTAACTTATAATTTAAAATGATTAAATAAATTATAAGTGATAAGTCAAAGAACACTTACAAGTTAAATAAGTTTTTGGCTAATTTTATTACTTATATGTCAGAATTTTTTTCTTAATTGAACTTAAATAAATAATTATTAATATTGGCCCCTGCGCAATTTAGCAATTAATATTTTTTAAAAAATAATTATTAAAAATAATTATCTTAATTTTACAATTTTAAGTTAGCTTAACATTTAAAATTGAGGTTAATAAATCAGCGAAAATCAAAATAAGTTGAAAAAAAAAATATCGTTACTAACATTCAACTTATCAGCTTATAAGTTATAAATTCAACTTATAATTTAGGTCGACAAACACTCATAGATAAGTTGTTACAAATTTATAAGTCATAAGTGGCTTATAAATTAGTTAATCTAATTTTAAATAATGGAAAATTCAGCATATTTATATGATATTAATAATGTATTTCTATAGCCTCTTACTCCACATAAAAAATTTAAACATTAAACATTCATTAATAAATAGTATAACTTACTGCACTATGGATTTTAACATTCATATGAATTATATTACTTCCTAACAGTAAATTATTCTCTTGCTCTTTAATAAATGGTAATGGTCTCAACTCTTAAACACTCCATACTAGTTTCTCCACTAATACTTGCAACCCTTAAAATTTAAATTAGCAAAAAGAGAGTAATATCTATTCAACTAAAAGCCATTGCTTCTGTTCCGAAAAAAACACAAACTAAAAGCCAAGGTAGAAATCTTAATTATACTAATGAGCTCAGAAAATGAGGATCTCCATCAAATGAGTCTGATACTTTTTTTTATGAAGTGTCAGACAGTAAGGAATCAAACATGAAGATATTAAATTTATAAGGAAAGATGACTGTGAAAATATGTTTTAAAACCCCCTACAGTTTTGATCTCTTAATCTGTAGAACAGTAGAATTAATTATGTGTCTTAAAGAGCTTTACTCCCTAAGAAAGTTCAAGAGAGCATGATGGGGTGCCTGCTTTGTCTCTCCTTTTAATAAATTAGGGGCTCCATGGTCCCCACAAACACTGCTTCGAAGGTATTTGCCCATGATACCATGTTGAAAACTACAGATATCATGATCCAACATTATTCCAACGAAGCTAAACAGCAAACAGGTATTTGTATGGATCAGTTAAGCTACTGTATGCCACTGCCAGCAAAGAGGCAAAGATTGTCACATGCAACATATGTAGGTCTATCCAATTAAACATCATTTATGTAATGATACGCCCCATATAATGTTATTATTTACATATAAATATGCATAACAAATAATTGCTCGACCAAAGTCAGAACAACTCAGAACACACACACAAACAAACACACACAGACGCAATAAAGTACAAACCAATTAGCAAGACTGGGGGGCCAAGTAACTCAAAGTGTATACACATGACATTAATCCCCTGATATACATTTCATTCCAGTTACTTGATCAAGAATTGTTTCTTACAAATTAACCTTTTTCGCAACTTTGTAGCATCTTGAATTACAAATAATTCACCTTGAATTTAACAAACATACATTGATTCTATTTTTCGTATTGAAAGGGGACACTTGCCATTTAATTTACCACAAAAAGAAAATGACTTTATCTCGACCACGTGCAGAACAAATCAATAATTATTCTTTACAAAAGACATTAGCAGTGGATTAATGGATCCTTTCTGACTGACCGCTATGATGCCGATGCAGCACGATCTGCTTCTATCATGGACTTAATGTAGTATTCACCAGCCTTGTACGATGACCTGACCATTGGTCCAGATGCCACATATCGGAATCCCTGAAAAAAACAGAGCACGATTAAACGCAACCACAGGCATTAAACTTACCATTTTGGCCAAACTTAAAAATTAAGATAGATTGGCCAAATTAAAAACCAGCTAATTAACTAAATACTCAAAAAAAAATATGATGCTTTCTAAATAAGTCATCTTGGGAATATTATGCTGTTTTATCATTACAAGTTACAACTATAGTCTCATAAATCAATATAGTAAACCAATGACTTACTCTTACCTTATAAGTTATTATGCATGACAGGCTTTATCCCAACACTCAGATATGAACCAACATCCATATGATTAGTTTAAATGAATTATAATAAGCAACATATATATATGAGAAGTTGCTAACTTCTAATATTAATTAACAAGAAATTGGATTGGTCTGTACATGCATCTAAGCTCTTTTTCTGGAAGAAGGCCTAGGCAGTGGCCCATAACTATTAGTATTAATCAATGAAACCCGATTAAAATGTATAACGAAAATAGCAGTTAGCTATATACTCCATTATTCAATAAATTACTGAAATCGCATAAAATTTAAATGAGATTGATACAAGAAAAGACATGGTACAAAATTAACAAGAAAAGCAAAAGGACAAAAACATAATGCAAGCAGACCACAGCTATAGCTCAGAACAGGGAAATGTAATGTCTACCAGGAATGAACAAATAATAGCACCAAAAAACTTAAATTATAAGTCAAGAACTACCAACTGATTACCCAAAATTTTGAACCACCCGCATAGAGAAAATACTATTGTTATCGCCCATATTGTGGCAGCCAACAAAACACAAAGGACCAAATTATACCGAGTTAAATTGAAATTGCAAAAATACTGGAACTGGAATATGTTATTCATGATTTTATAAGCTACCATCAACAATCTAAATGAGCAAACTTGTCAAAAGGTGCTAGAACAACATACACAAAGACTAAATTTTTTTTTCGAGTTTTAGAAAGTGAAGATGTATGATGCAAATGAACTAATAATAACCATATGCCATGCTTCCTGTAATTTTGTTAACACTCGAACCAGTAACCCCTTGATAGTTGGATATATTATAGTACGTTAACTAGAAGATACAAGTTAAACATCTATTGGTATATATCAACTCATTCCAAACAAGATACATTAATGATGAACAGAAAATGCATACAGCATCATGTAAACAAAAGAAAATGATGACGAGGGGAGGCAAGTAAAAGATGCTTACCAACCAAAAGCACTGCACATAATATAACCCACAATACACTGAAAAAATACAGGTAAAGCATATATATGGAATAGCATAATAAACAAATGAAATAAATGTAAAAAATAATATATGCAAGGTATAGTATCCGATATCTTTCTTTGCACCATCCTAGGACCAAGGGGGATTTCTGCGGACTCAAAAAAGCTACGAAGCCTAATGTCAACTGGATGTTTTCACATTTGGCTAACAAGATTTTTTTCTTTAAAATACTCTAGGATACTCTATATTTATTTGACTTCAAAGTTCTATACTAGTACATAATTATGTATTACATTATACACGTATATACATTCCAGTACATATTAAACAAGATTAAAAATGCAGGAAAAAGGAAAAAAGAAAGAAAATTTGATGAAAAAGCAAAGAGCAATTAGACAAGAAAATCAACAAAATATTTCGAAGACAAAGAAATCTTAGACAAACCATTTCCATGCCAAGAATCCGATACTTCTCAAAAGCCTCAGGAGTTATATATTCTGATACAGGCATGTGGCGCTTGGACGGTCTCATGTACTGACCGAACGTGATCACATCAACACCTGCTGCCCTCACCTTCTCCATGGTTCTTACTACTTGTTCAGGTGTTTCACCACACCCCAACATTACTGATGTTTTAGTCAAAGTACCAGCAGGAGCATATTCTTTGGCCTTCATAAGGACATCAATGGATTGCTTAAAATTAGCACGGTGGTCTCGAACAGAACTTTGTAGCTCTTCAACTGTTTCAATATTATGTGCTAAAACTTCTAACCCAGATTTTGCAACTTTCTCTACACAGATTGCATCTCCACGAAAATCAGGAACTGCACAATTCAAAATAGAGTAGTTATTATCCATAAGAATTATGTGACTGAGGGATTCTACTTCCATACCTCAGTATTTTCACTTAAAACAGATATCACAGAGTATCGAGCAATTATTCTTACCCAAAGCTTCAATCAACATATTGGGCTTCAATAACTTCAACTTCTGAACTGTCTCAGCAAAATGACCACTTCCTTGATCGGGCAGATCGTCACGATCCACACTAGTAATAACCACATAATCCAAACCCCACGATGCAATTGCCTCAGCCACATTCGAAGGTTCATTAGGATCCGGTGGTGGTGGAGTTCGTGATGTCTTCACATTGCAAAACCTACAGAGCAGAATAACATACTGAATAATAACTCCTTTTCATTGTAGGGTACAAGAAAGTTAGGACTTAGGATTAATCACACATGCATCCAAGATGCAATCCTGTCTGTATAAAATATACTGGTCAAGCAATAATCAACTTGACCTCTGTAGACAAGAGAAACTTGATCGATTGTATAACCCGAAAACAGGTTAGTGAGAATTTCACCACACATAAAAAGCAACAAATGAGATAGTCACCCAACACCTCACGGCGTAGCGGTATCTCCCTCGCTTCCCTTACGGAATGTTGAGGGTTCGAACCTTGTCAAAGATAACATGGGTGTGTGAGTGTGTTTAACTATCAAAAAAAAAGAGATAAGTCTATCCCTCATCTTTTTTATTAGATTGTGAGATGCAGGATTATGACTTATAACTCAAAGTGTTTACTAACGAACTTTTTATCCACAATAAACTTTTAGAGTCAATCATTAAATTTTAAAATCAGATTTAGACTTCAACTCTATAATAAGACTCCATGAGTATCATGATAAATAGACCAATGACCTTTTGATCTAATGGTATTCCTTCCTCGCTCCTCTTACCAGGGGTCAAAGGTTCGAATCTTGTCAAATACAAGATGTGTGTGTTACTTGTCAAAAAAGGAATTACCATGTAAAATAGTAAAAACATGTATTTCTACACGACAAAACCTGATATACTATTGGAGAAACATCACAAAACGTTTTCGCTATAAACAAATATTTAGGCTAAAGAGATTCAACAAACTGACATGTCAGCTTGGTGAATCTTTGTGGCCATGACTCCAAACTCTTGGAATAACACTAGGTGAAACTTTGTGGCAACGACACTTCTGTTAGGACCTATCCAGTCCTTATATTTGTATATATATATATAAAGAAATGAATTCTTTTATTGATAAACACACACACAACTAGGTGATATTCGAGAGACCACCACTCTCCACAAACACACATAAGTCAATCTTATTTCTTCCTCCCTCAAACATATAAATGGCTTCCCTATTTATAACCCCAATCTCAACTCACAATCCCTAAATTAAAGCTAAAATATTATTATTCCCACCAAATCCTCCCTTTGAAATCCATAACTGATGCACACACTAATTATTCAGATTCGTAACTGACTTAATATTTATTCTATTTATTATGTTTCCTAACATTACCCACCGCCCAAACTTGAACCTTGTCCTCAAAGTTCAAATGAGAAAATTGTCTCATTCTTTCTTTTTCCTTTTCTTTCTAATCCAGAACCCCTGCCTCTCCGCCAATAATTTTCTAAATTCCTCCCAATTACAAGAAGGCCGCTGATATTCCCCGCAATAGTCCAAGAACAAAGGATCATTTCTCAAGTATACTACAGCCGACCATACCTTCTTAGTTGGTGTTGAGAGGTTTACTAATTCAAAATAGCTGTCAAAATAACTTTCAGCCTTCAACGACCCACCTTCAAGTTTTAAGCCTTCGAATATTTCAAGTCTTTGTGACAAAGAGTACATGGATGAGCTTGGAGGCGATGAGACATCAAACAAACAAGTCTCTTGTTCTTTGTTGTTGCCACTATTAGAATTTAATGGAGTCTGCCCTAAAACCTCCAATACTGGTGGTTGCTGATGAGACCTTTCATCTTCTTGAAGTTTTCCAAAATCAATTTTTTGAAAATCTGATTTAAGTTCTCTATCATTCGCTTTTACTCCCTTCAGCTTCTTCTCAGTTTCGTGGACCGACTTCTGGGCCTGTTCCAAGCCTTGCGAATCCTCACGAGCAGACGAAAATGGTCCAGTAGTCTTGCGACTATAGTTGTCCATTTTTGCAAGTATAGCAACCATACCTTCTTTGAGGAAAGAAATGTCAATTTGAAACTTTTCAATATCCAACTTCAAAAATTTTGCTTGCATCTTTACAAAAAAAAAAAAAAATCCCTGGAAGTCGTCGATTCGATTTTCAACTTATTTTGCAGTTGTCGTTGCCCCAAGAACAGAGGTGCTCTGATACCACTGTTAGGACCTATCCAGTCCTTATATTTGTATATATATATATAAAGAAATGAATTCTTTTATTGATAAACACACACACAACTAGGTGGTATTCGAGAGACCACCACTCTCCACAAACACACATAAGTCAATCTTATTTCTTCCTCCCTCAAACATATAAATGGCTTCCCTATTTATAACCCCAATCTCAACTCACAATCCCTAAATTAAAGCTAAAATATTATTATTCCCACCAAATCCTCCCTTTGAAATCCATAACTGATGCACACACTAATTATTCAGATTCGTAACTGACTTAATATTTATTCTATTTATTATGTTTCCTAACAACTTCCTAAGTCAATATCCAATAAACGTTAGTCATCTTTACACTTGTCATGGAAAATGGTCTAACCTAATTTACGTGTATGGCTGACCAAAATAAGTTCATGGTAGACCTCCTCCAATCTGGACTAATCAAGAATCGATTGCCTGTGTAACAAGAACCAGAATCACCAGATAGCTTCAAACTCGGCAAGTTCCAAAGAAACCCAATGACAAATGGTGATAATTTCAAGAAGACATGTGTGCAAGGCCAGCCCCATTATTTCGTTTTAGTCAATTGATCCCACTGATTACCATTCACCATAAATACCATTTTAGTCAATTGATCCCACTGATAACCATAGATAGTAGTCATAATTTAGCTTCATTAAGAAACTAAGGGAGCTAACGTCACACCCTTAGATAATGTTGTGGATTAGTTAGTGTAAGCTTCTCAGATGCTGCAATTCTGTCCGTTACTAAGTATAGCTTAAAACAGACTCGTGGAATGTATCCTAATATAATTCAGCCAATGTAACATACTTACACTAATTGCCACATCATTTTCATTAATTCAAACCGAAACAAAACACTAATATCAAAACTATAACCTATATTTCCGCAACGCAAACATCATCTATAATTCAAACACGGTATCATCAAAAAAATCTAATAAATGCAATATATATTAGAATCACTCGCCTGCATCCACGAGTACAAGTATCACCGAGAATCATAATCGTGGCAGTCGCAGTCCCAGTTTCGCCACCAGACCAACATTCCCCCAAATTCGGACACTTCGCCTCTTCGCAGACCGTATGCAACTTCAATTCCCTCAATTTCTTCTTAATATGCGTATACTTTTCGCCTCCCGGAATCGATTCCTTCATCCATTTCGGCTTCGGCAACGGCTTCTTCTTCGTTCCGACCTCCACCGAGTACTCCTCGTCGGAATTGAGTTTGATAAAGTCGGTCAGCGTCGGCGATTCGGCGGCGAGGCGGTGCCGGAGAGATTCTAGGGTTTGGCGTTGAGAGCTTGATTGTTCAATTGAAGGAGATGAGGAGAATGAGCGAGATGATGTGAGTGTAGAGAGATAGAGATAGAGAGATGGTTGATTAGGTTTTGATTTTAGGGTTCGTGCTAATAAGCTGATTCGAGATTGCATTTTTATTGAATTGTTATTTGTTTTGGTTAGATTTATAGATGCATATGTATGTGTGTGTTTTTTATGCAGAGAGAGAGAGAGAGATTTTTGAATGGTGGTTGGTTGAAGGTGGTTTGATTTGGGGGTGAGGATGGTGTGAGATTACGTGGCTCTCAAGGTCCATTGATGCTTATTGGGTCGGAGTTTGATCCTTGTAAGATTGGGCCTATTTGTCCTTGCCATTTGTCATGACCCGACCCGGAGATTAGAATCAATTGAGTTCGTTAGAATTGGCGGGAAAGGATATTAGTATAAAGTCGGTTAGTTAGGGATTAGAAAGTATCTTTTGGGAGCATATGTCTGTTAATCTGTATCTTCTTCCCTTTCTGTCATTCTGTAACAAACATTTCTTCACTAATTCATAATAAATACAATTCCATATAGTTCAGTTCTTGACAATTGGTATCAGAGCTCTCGATATCTCGGAATCATTTTCGTTGCAATGGCGAGTAACACAAGAGCGAAGAATTCAGATGATCTATGGCGAGAATTGGATAATCGAATTCAAGAAGTCAATAATTCGTGTCACAAGAAAATTACTGAAAGCAATTCGATGATAGAGAATCGCTTAATCGATAAGATGGAGCAATTGATGTCGTTGGTGTCTGGGTGTGATGCGAAGATTGAAGCCTACAACGTTTCAATGGAGGAAAGGATCAAAACTAAGATTGCTGGGGTTTTCAAGAATGCAAACCTGGAAAAGACGGTGGGGCGAGATGGTGAAATGTTGGTAGATCGAACACCGTTGCTGCTACAAACTCCGAGCAACTGAAAGTTCAAGAACAGGGTCGAAGAGGATGTTGGATCCAGTAAGGAAAGGGATAGAGGTCCTAAACCATTTCTGATTCATCCACCAAGATTGGAGTTACCTTGTTTTATGGGTGAGGATCCAAGAAGTTGGATCAGGAAATGCAATAAATTTTTTGTGCTTCATCAGGTTAGTGATTCTTGCAAAGTAGAAATGGTAGAATTGTATCTAGATGGTAAGGCTGATATTTGGTACCAAAGTTTTAAGATGGTGAACGGTAGAGTTTCTTGGGATATTTTTTGCGAATCTTTGATGAAGCGTTTTAATAAGAATGGGGGATTAGATGTTCAAGAGGAGTTCAATAAACTAGTACAATATAATTCAGTACTTGAATATGTCGAAAAATTTGAGGAACTTAAGGCATTGGTACTGTGCAAGAACAACAGGTTGGGGGAAGATTATTTTATCTCAAGTTTCATTTCTGGATTGAAGAATGAATTGAAACCAATGGTGAGATTGATGAAACCTAAGTCTCTGTTGGATGCTATAGAGATTGCACAATTTCAAGAACAGACTTTTGAGGTTTTGGTTAAGAAACAGGAGTTCAAGAAGAATAATATCAGTAATTTTGGAAAATCTGTAAGTGAGAAGAAAATGGAGGGCAGGGGTAATGTTGAAACTAAAAAGTCTAATGTTAGTAATAATTTCAAGAGGATATCACCTGAGGAATTTCAATATGGAAAGAATAATCACTTGTGTTACAAGTGTGGGGAGAAGTTTTATAACGACTCGTATACTTTTATATTATTTAAAAGTGTAATTATTAAATAAATAATTAAATAAAATATATATATTGGTTTTGATCGCTATGTGTTGTTTTATTATGATCCCTGTGTGAATTAGGGTGTACCAGGTTGTTTGTATAATTAGCTGTTGAGTCATATTGAATCGTTTTCACTTTTAAAAGTGAATTTAGTACAAATTTATTTGCATAAATATTTGGAATGTCTCTAAAATTGTTTTTATGGTTTTATAATTATAATAATTATTTTTGAGATTTTATAAAATTTAGAAATCAATATTTCATCAATTATTTAGCCTTGTATGATTTTCTGAGTGCCTTTATTTGTAAAATTCGTATTTAATTCTAGAATTCTTCAAAAAATTTTGAAATTTATATTTTATTAAGTTTGGAATATTTTGAGAATTTTAAAATTATTTCGGAAGTTTTTCGCCTTTTAATTACCCGAACGTCTATTCGTTAATTAGCAAAATGCGGGTTTGAAGTGCGTTCCAAAATTTATTTAAAAATTATAAAAATTTCGTATATTATTAATTTTAATTATTTTGGGAATTTTGAGATTTATTTGCAATTATTTCGATTTGTTTTATCCGCAGAATATATCGTTCAAATCAAGAATGCGGTGTCGGATTTAAATAAAAATCAAAAGAAACCAGATATTTCGATCATGTTTATCCCTTCCTGAGTCAATCTCTACAGCCCTCTTATCTCTCTCTCTCTTCTCGATCTTACTCTCCCTCTCTCTCGCCTGAATCTCTCCCACTCCGCATCTCTCACCGGAATCTCTCTCTACTCTCACTCTCGTCTCTCTATTTCTTCCGCTCGATTCTCTACAGCTCCCTGTACTCCTCCTTTCGTGGTAATTGCTACTGTTCTTCATCTTTTCCCCGCCGACTGTTGCCGCCGGTTCACCGGCGAGGCGACAGTGGTGGGGTGTGTGCCTGACTGTCTGTTTATGTGCTTCGGTTGGATTATTATGTATATACATATATAATTTATATGTGTTTCGTGTTGTGGGCGTTGGGTGTATGCGGGGGTGTTGTTGTGCAACCGCCGTGTAGTCGTCTTGTCGTCTGCTCCTTTTGACCCGTTCTGCGTTGTTTTGTTCGATTCTTTATGTGGTGCGTGTTGTTACACGCGTTGATTTTTTAGAATTATTTTATTGAATTGATTATGTTATTTTCTGCAGAAAACGATATAATTAAATTCATGAAATAAATGTTTTATTGCGGGGAAAATTCTAGAAATTAATTGGTGAAATTTGTGATGGAAGTCCGAAATTAATCGAATACCCGCAAATTTTACTGCCGTCGGCGATGAGTCTCGGCGAGCCGACGGTGGACTGTGATGACGTTGTTCCGAGTCCTACAATTTAAAATACAAAATACGATTTAAAATCTAAATTTTGAATAAAGTTATAAAATGTGAGTTAAGACATAAAATGCAGATAATAATGAATCATTGGTGTTTGTGAATTTGAGAATTGACAGTGTTGACTGGAATCGGTGGTTGGGAATTGTATTGTGTTTGGTTTGAATTGGTTGTGATTGATTTGACGTCGGGATGTTCGACGGGTTAGCCGATAATCAAAGGAGGTGTTGTCTGATTTCCGGAGAATTTAATTACGGAAATACGAGGCCGTACCCAATGGCTATCGGAACGTCGATCGATTATATGTAACTATTTTGTACGAAATCTGATTATGTGTTGTGATGAAATACTTTGCGGAAATCAATAACCCTAATTTCTTAAAAGGATGAATATGCCTATTTTCTGAAAACGAACACCGAACCGACTTTCGAAGACGTGAACCCTAATTGATACGTGTATTATAATATTGAATATGTTACGAGTCGGATTTTATTAACGTTCAGGTAGATTGTTAGCGAGGATATGTCAAGCATAATCGAAGGTCTAAATTAGGGTATTTCAACTTTGTAGGTTCTAGTCGGAAGGCCCAAGAGTTGGCATCGGATAGTCTAGTGGACCCTCGACGAGCTCAGTAAGGTTCCAACCGAAGGACCTGAGTGTTAAAGTCGAATCCAGGGTAATCTAGTGGTTAGACATTAAAGCCTAAGCGTCCGTGTCAGCTAAAGGTCAATCGATACTATTTGTAAAGCTCTGCAAGGCAAGTACCCCTGAACAAATCTTTTACAGTTCAGTACTATATGAATAATTGTTGATTTACATTTACGTACTGGAACAAAATGATTTAAGTTACGTATCCCCTAGGTTTCAAATTGTTTTGTTAACTTGGTTTTGGGGGAAAAGTAACTTCTGAAAATACCTATCTCTAAGTTTTGAATAAAATGAAAATGTTTTGGGAAAATGTGTTGTGTTATAATTGTTTTAACAAGAGATAGGTAAGTGATTTGGAAAACTGGATAAAAATGATCAGATAATTGGATGAGTGTGCGCAGAAGGCCCGTAAAGGCCTGGAAGTTAGCATAAGAGGCGAAGTGGTTGCGCACCCTGTTATAACCACCAGCCCAGCGTGACAGAGACCTAGCTAGTCTCTGAGTTCCGGAACAAGTTTCATAGGATAGCCTGATCAGCTGTCTCACTAGGGATCATCCAATACTTTTATATCTGAGCAAGTGATTTTGAGGTTCCCGGAGAGGAACAAATTGTATAAGTCCTGTGATGGGACAAGTTTTATAGGTCCTGTGATGGGACGAGTTTTATAGATCCTGTGATGGGATAAGTTTTATGGTTCCCGTAACGGAACAAATGAATTTGGGTCCCCGTAATGGGACAAATGGTTTATGGGTCCTGCGATGGGACGAAAGATTTTAAAATGAAAAAAGCATGCTAAAATAGAAATTGATATTTATGTACAGCACACAACTAATGATTTGGTTTTACAGAGCATGCTAGTTTTGATATCCAGTTCACACATGTTTTACTTGTTTTCTAGCAAGTTATGATTTCTGTTCCTATAATTGTTTATCATAAACTGTTTTTGATTATTATTCATATAGTGGTACTGCTGAGCAATTGATTGCTCACCCTTGCAAAATGTTATATATATGTATTGCAGATACCTAGGAGATTCTTCAGTGGTAGTCGGGGCAGAGTTCCAGTTCCTTCCGTGTCAGGCTCCTCTGAGGTAGTTGTGTTGGACCCAAGCGGGTCTGTTGAGTTGCTGAATAAAGATAGTATTGTTTGGATTGTCTTTAGTAAGTTGGTTTTTTGGTGGTTGTAACCTAAGTCATACTTAAACCTGGAAAAGGTCTTGGTAAAGGGGGTCGAGATTATGTATAATTAATAATTTGGGTTATATTGTTTATTAGTATTGTTGTTGGTGACGTCAACTCCTGACCCCGGGGTTGAGGCCGTCACAGTTGGTATCAGAGCTACAGGTTTGAGTCCCTGATTTAGGTTAGAAATAGAGTCAGAAGAATGCAAGATAGATATGAGTCAGCAACTCAACCAGAGGAGTGAGTCTGTGAGTTTAGTCAAGGGTTCGAAGGCGTGACCCTGATGTTTGTTGGGGATTGGCTGGAACTGCCCTAGGTTTTAGTAAGTTTTCCTTATATATAGGGATCATTGGTAAGATCTAGTTGAGGTTTCTAGTTTCTTTTTCTCGAGCAAGCGAATCTGACCGTGAAAGTTCAGGTGGAAGGGTAATAGTTAGTGGCTGTCATGACAGCCGAGTCTTATAGTGAATATGGATCAGTACTGGGGTTTATACCTTGAACCCTTATATTTCTTTCCTCCGAGGTTCTATAAATATTTTGGGGCAAACAATACATATGATGTGACTATTTGTCTGTGTGATAAAGGGTCTGGTGGGACGCCACCGAATTATGTGTTGTAAACTGTATGGTACTAAGATTGGCTATCTTATGTACTTGTATGGTTGCTCTCAGTCATATCCGCATTTCCTTCATATTTCTTTTAGAATGAATCATCTTGATTTCGGAATTTTATTTGGTATTTTATGGTAATAACTTTCCTTCGGTAACCACTATGATCAGACCGTCCTAGTTATGGAAAGTAAACGAAGAATTGACCGTTAGGAGAAATAAAAGTTCTGTATTCGGTTGCTATAACGACAGTAGAAAGGATTGGCAATCCATTGGCGAAGGTTTTCGTCTTAGAGAAGTTAATTCAATTGTACGCGAGTCTATGGAAAATGATAGGGAACCGCCTTTAAAAGAATGGTTGGCTGAAACTTGGACTAGTAGGCCTATCAAAGGTCCTTAAGTTGACCTAGTTTGCGAGTTTGTTTGTTGGTAATTTTGGCGGAAATAACCAACCCCGTTTTATTAGTTGGTTAGTGATACATATGGTTATTAATATGTTATGTGTCATAGTATTGTGAACCGTGGAGTGGAGAGGTGGAAGAGGGTTAGTATACTTGTTGGTGGTTTGGTTGATGTTGATGGGTTGATATGGTTGTTGGTTGATGGTTGGTTTCGGCTTCAGTCCGACTGGTAGTCAATAATATAGAGGAAATGCTGCCCAAATTTCTGGAAAATACCCTACTTTTAAAGCTACAACGTATGCTATGATATGTTACTGATGTTTCTGTTGATACTTTAATTGATCAATTAAAAGAAAGAGTTGGTTAATTATACCAACTAATGTTCAGTTAGATAGAAGTCGGTTCCAATTAAAGTAAGTCAATTTATGACGTGATTTTCAGACCTGGAAACAAAGAACATTCGATGTGTCACATGTGGTCATAAGGGTCATTTTTCGTCGGAGTGCAATCCAGAAAATCCAAGAGTTACTTATTACAAATGTGGGAAGGTTGGGCGTATTACAAGGAGTTGTGGAACGGTTACTCAAGGTATTACATCCCAAGGGCTAATATCCAGCATAGTTAGAGGCAGAACTTCCAGAGTGACCAAAAGATCAAGTGTTTAGAATTCGGACATAGTGCAGCTGATCTGACACTCTTTGAGCTAGAGGAGTTTGACATGATTTTAGCAACGAATTGGTTGTTCTTTCATAAGACAGAGATTAATTTAGGAGAAGCGAATAGTAAAGTGTATGGAAGTCAGTAGTAGGATGAGTTTCTAAAGGAAGGAGCAAGATAAGAAGCTCTTCCAATTGTGTGAAGAAAGTACTTAATAAGCTAAAGAGATAAAGTAGATCCACCTTGTGTAAAGATTCGAAGAAGATAACACTTAAGCTGAAGGAAGTTGAGTAATATATAATTGCCTTGGAATCTCTTTGAAGGCCAGTGGGGCGAAATAATTAGTTCGATAAATGTAAAAGATATTAGTGAGGAAAATGAGCATACCGGATATAGTCCCTTGGTTTACACCAGGGATGTTGCTAAAAAGAAGAATGAAATTATGAGAGTATGTAATGATTACCGGGAGTTTAACAAAACGATGAATAAGAATGAGTTTCCCTTTATTGAGAGAAAGTGGGAGTAGAAATGTTGTTACATCCTGAGTAAATTCAGCGCACCACGGACGTAGTGGTGTTGATTCGAAAAAGGGTTGACGCAGCTTGGGATGGACAAAGAAAGAAGATGGATTTGCGTTGAAAGAGTATGGATATAAAAATAGGATCATGGGTATTGATAAAAATTTCACCTTGAAAGGAATTGGTTAGGTTTAGTTAGAAGGGGCGAGTTCAACCCTAAATATATGTAACTGTTGGAGGTATCGAGGAAGATAGATGAAGTACTCATGAGTTAGCATTGCCATTACAATTGCAGCAATTTATAATGTATTCTGCATGTCATTGTTAAAGTGATATGCTCTTGATTCGAACCAAGTTGTTGAGTAGGAGCCAATGGGCTCTCATCCAAATTGTTCTGCGTGGAATGATCGACCCAAATCCTAGATCATCATGAGCAAATCCTTAGGAATGAATTTAAATCTATAGTAAGTATGCTTTGAACGAATCCTCGAGTGGAAAAGTCCACTTAGGAGTTAGAGTCAGATATGCTTGACAAATATCCTCGTGTATAGTTAGACCGGATTCTGAGGATAGAATCTTTTTAAGGGGGGAAGGATATAACGACTCGTATACTTTTATATTATTTAAAAGTGTAATTATTAAATAAATAGTTAAATAATATATATATGTATTAGTTTTGATCGCTATGTGTTGTTTTATTATGATCCCTGTGTGAATTAGGGTGTACCAGGTTGTTTGTATAATTAGCTGTTGAGTCATATTGAATCATTTTCACTATTAAAAGTGAATTTAGTGCAAATTTATTTGCATAAATATTTGGAATGTCTCTAAAATTGTTTTTATGATTTTATAATTATAATAATTATTTTTGGGATTTTATAAAATTTAGAAATCAATATTTCATCAATTATTTAGCCCTGTATGATTTTCTGAGTGCCTTCATTTGTAAAATCCGTATTTAATTTTAGAATTCTTCAAAAATTTTGAAATTTATATTTTATTAAGTTTGGAATATTTTGAGAATTTTGAAATTATTTTGGAAGTTTTTCGCCTTTTAATTACCCGAACGTCTGTTCGTTAATTAGCAAAATGCGGGTTTGAAGTGCGTTCCAAAAGTTATTTAAAAATTATAAAAATTTTGTATATTATTAATTTTAATTATTTTGGGAATTTTGAAATTTATTTGCAATTATTTCGATTTGTTTTATCTGCAGAATGTATCGTTCAAATCAAGAATGCAGTGTCGAATTTAAATAAAAATCAAAAGAAACCGGATATATTCGATCATGTTTATCCCTTCCTGAGTCAATCTCTACAGCCCTCTTATCTCTCTCTCTCTCTCTTCTCGATCTTACTCTCCCTCTCTCTCGCCTGAATCTCTCCCACTCCGCATCTCTCACCGGAATCTCTCTATACTCTCACTCTCATCTCTCTATTTCTTCCGCTCGGTTCTCTACAGCTCCCTGTACTCCTCCTTTCGTGGTAATTGCTACTGTTCTTCCTCTTTTCCCCGCCGACTGTTGCCGCCGGTTCACCGGCGAGGCGACGGGGGTGGGGTGTGGGCCAGACTGTGTGTTTATGTGCTTCGGTTGGATTATTATGTATATACATACATAATTTATATGTGTTCCGTGTTGTGGGCGTTGGGTGTATGCGGGGGTGCTGTTGTGCAACCGCCGTGTAGCCGCCTTGCCGTCTGCTCTTTTTGACCCGTTCTGCGTTGTTTTGTTCGATTCTTTATGTGGTGCGTGTTGTTACACGCGTTGATTTTTGAGAATTATTTTATTGAATTGATTATGTTATTTTCTGCAGAAAACGATATAATTAAATTCATGAAATAAATGTTTTATTGCGGGGAAAATTATAGAAATTAATCGGTGAAATTTGTGATGGAAGTCCGAAATTAATCGGATACCCGCAAATTTTACTGCCGTCGGCGATGAGTCTCGGCGAGCCGACGGTGGACTGTGATGACGTTGTTCCGAGTCCTACAATTTAAAATACAAAATACGATTTAAAATGTAAATTTCGAATATATTTATAAAATGCGAGTTAAGACATAAAATGCAGATAATAATGAATCATTGGTGTTTGTGAATTTGAGAATTGACAGTGTTGACTGGAATCGGTGGTTGGGAATTGTATTGTGTTTGGTTTGAATTGGTTGTGATTGATTTGACATCGGGATGTTCGACGGGTTAGCCGATAATCAAAGGAGGTGCTGCCCGATTTCCGGAGAATTTAATTACGGAAATACGAGGCCGTACCCAATGGCTATCAGAATGTCGATCGATTATATGTAACTATTTTGTACGAAATCTGATTATTTGTTGTGATGAAATACTTTGCGGAAATCAATAACCCTAATTTCATAAAAGGATGAATATGCCTATTTTATGAAAACGAACACCGAACCGACTTTCGAAGATGTGAACCCTAATTGATACGTGTATTATAATATTGAATATGTTACGAGTCAGATTTTATTAACGTTCAGGTAGATTGTTAGCGAGAATATGTCAAGCATTATCGAAGGTCTAAATTAGGGTATTTCAACTTTGTAGGTTCTAGTCGGAAGGCCCAAGAGTTGGCATCGGATAGTCTAGTGGACACTCGACGAGCTCAGTAAGGTTCTAATCGAAGGACCTGAGTGTTAAAGTCGAATCCAGGGTAATCTAGTGGTTAGACGTTAAAGCCTAAGCGTCCGTGTCAGCTAAAGGTCAATCGATACTATTTGTAAAGCTCTGCAAGCAAGTACCCCTGACCAAATCTTTTACAGTTCAGTACTATATGAATAATTGTTGATTTACATTTACGTACCGGAACAAAATGATTTAAGTTACGTATCCCCTAGGTTTCAAATTATTTTGTTAACTTGGTTTTGGGGGAAAAGTAACTTCTGAAAATACCTATCTCTAAGTTTTGAATAAAATGAAAATGTTTTGGGAAAATGTGTTGTGTTATAATTGTTTTGACAAGAGATAGGTAAGTGATTTGGAAAACTGGATAAAAATGATCAGATAATTGGATGAGTGTGCGCAGAAGGCCCGTAACAGCCTGGAAGTTAGTGTAAGAGGCGAAGTGGTTGCGCACCCTATTATAACCACCAACCCAGCGTGACAGAGACCTAGCTAGTCTCTGAGTTCCGGAATAAGTTTCATAGGATAGCCTGATCAGCTGTCTCACCAGGGATCATCCAATACTTTTATATCTGAGTAAGTGATTTTGAGGTTCCCGGAGAGGAACAAATTGTATACGTCTTGTGATGGGACAAGTTTTATAGGTCCTGTGATGGGACGAGTTTTATAGATCCTGTGATGGGATAAGTTTTATGGTTCCCGTAACGGAACAAATGATTTTGGGTCCCCGTAATGGGACAAATGGTTTATGGGTCCTGCGATGGGACGAAAGATTTTAAAATGAAAGAAGCATGCTAAAATAGAAATTGATATTTATGCACAACACACAACTAATGATTTGGTTTTACAGAGCATGCTAGTTTTGATATCCAGTTCACACATGTTTTACTTATTTTCTAGCAAGTTATGATTTTTGTTCTTGTAATTATTTATCATAAACTGTTTTTGATTATTATTCATATAGTGGTACTGCTGAGCAATTGATTGCTCACCCTTGTAAAATGTTTTATATATGTATTGTAGATACCTAGGAGATTCTTCAGTGGTAGTCGGGGCAGAGTTCCAGTTCCTTCCGTGTCAGGCTCCTCTGAGGTAGTTGTGTTGGACCCAAGCGGGTCTGTTGAGTTGCTGAATGAAGATAGTATTGTTTGGATTGTCTTTAGTAAGTTGGTTTTTTGGCGGTTGTAACCTAAGTCATACTTAAACCTGGAAAAGGTCTTGGTAAAGGGGGTCGAGATTATGTATAATTAATAATTTGGGTTATATTGTTTATTAGTATTGTTGTTGGTGACGTCAACTCCTGACCCCGAGGTTGAGGCCGTCACAAGTTTGGACAGAGCCATGTTTGTAAAAATGAACAATATACTTTCATGTTGATAGATGATGCAAAGGAGAAAGAGATGAGTAGATGGGTAAGTGAGTTGGAGGAAAATGATTTGATAGAAGGAACTGTGACTGAGGTCTCTCGCAATGCTCTTTCGGACAGCATGATGAGAAAAACCATAACCTTGGATGGAGAGATTAAGGGAAAATATGTTAAAATTTTGGTTGATACTGGTAGCTCTATAACCGTAATTGATTCTAGGATAGCTGCAAAATTAGGAATCAAAGGAGTTACTAAGGAAAATATTAGTGTGAAATTGGCAGATGGTAGGACAATCACAAGTAATTTGGTAGCTCCTAGATTGACCTGGGGAGTGCAGAATTATAAGTTTTGTTGTGATATGAGAATAATGGGTATTGGAAGTTGGGACATGATTGCTGGAGTTGATTGGACGGAACAATACAGTCCAATTTTATTTGATTTTAAAAAATTATATCTTAAATTGAATGCTAGTGGCTCTTCATAGGAACAGATGTTATTGCAAGGGGTGGTGAAAGATGGAGCTTCTATTAAATTGGTTAGAGGGAAAGAACTAACTACTTTCAATCAGGAAAGCATCAAAAAGAAATTCTTGCGAGAAGGGGAGTTGGCTGCAACTTTTGCTGCGGGTACTGCTAATACAACTATTGATAAGACATCAAGTTTTAATAATGAAGCAAGTCACAGCAGTACATATGGATTACCAGGTAACATTCTGAAACTGTTAGATGGATTTGATAAAGTTTTTGAGATACCTAAATCATTACCACCTACAAGATCTGTAGATCATGAGATTCCATTAATGTCTGATGCTAAACCATTTAAGTTGAAACCATATAGATGCCCTCACTCTCAAAAAAATGTAATTGAAAAATCAGGTACAAGAAATGTTGACGTCTGGAATTATTAAACCTAGTAACAGTCCATATGCTTCGCCTGTGATATTAGTTAAAAAGAAAGACAATACTTGGAGGTTTTGTGTGGATTATAGGCATTTGAACAATATCACAATCAAAGATAGATTTCCCATTCCTAACATAGATGAATTATTGGATGAACTTTTTGGAGCAAAGATTTTCTCTAAATTGGATTTAAGAGCTGGTTATCACCAGATATTGGTTAAACCTCAAGATACAGCTAAGACTGCATTCCAGACCCATCACGGCCATTTTGAGTTTATAGTCTTACCCTTTGGTTTAACCAATGCACCTGCCACCTTCCAAGCGTTAATGAACCAAGTGTTTAAGCCTTATCTCAGGAAATTCGTTTTAGTTTTTTTTGATGATATACTTGTATATAGTCCTGATTTAGGGAGTCATGAACATCACTTGGAATTGGTATTGTCTCTGCTGAAAGAAAATCAGTTATATGCAAAATGATCCAAATGTACTTTTGCTAGCACTTCATTAGAATACTTGGGGCATTTGATTTCTAAAGAGGGAGTTATTATGGACCCTGCAAAGGTGGAAGGAGTCCTATCTTGGCCTACACCTAAAAATGTGAAGGAGTTAAGAGGGTTTTTGGGGCTTTCAGGATATTATAGGCGTTTCATTAAAGGATATGGAATTATTTCCAGGCCTTTAACCAATTTGTTGAAGAAAGATGGTTTTCATTGGGGGAAAGAGGCTGAAGAATCTTTTACTCAACTGAAACAAGCTCTATGTTCAGCTCCTGTGTCAGCTATGCCAGATTTCTCTCAACCATTTATATTAGAAACGGATGCTTGTATGAAGGGTATGGGAACGGTTTTGATGCAGAACTCTAGACCATTGGCGTATTTGAGTAAGTCTTTTAACATTAGAAATTTGGGTTTTTCTGTGTATGAAAAGGAATTACTGGCTTTAGTTATGGCTGTAACCAAATGGAAGCATTACCTAGTGGGAAATCACTTTGTAATTAAAACATATCATCAGGCACTTAAATATTTGTGGGAACAACAATTACATACATCATTACAGTATAAATGGATGCGAGGTTGTTGGGTATGGATTATGAAATTCAATACAAGAAAGGTTCTAATAATGTTGCTGCAGATGCATTGTCCAGATGTGTAGAGCAAACTTATGATAGATCTGACATTAGTGCTGTTGAATTAGTTGCCGCAATTTCATCAGTTCAACCAGCTTGGATTCAACAGGTGATTAACAGTTATGATGGTGATGAGGATTGTCAGTCTTTAATTAGCAAGTTGTTGCTGAATTCTACAGACAGTGATGGTTCTCAATTTGTACAAGGTCTTATTAAGAAGGAAGGGAAAGTTTACGTGGGAAAGAATGCAGGAGTCAGAACTCAGATTATCACAGCATTGCATTGTTCAGCCTTGGGGGGTCATTCTGGTCAGAATGCTTGTTTACAAAGAATTAAATTGGCTTTCTATTGGCCACAAATGAAAGCAGATGTAATTGATATTATTAAAAAATGTGTGATATGTCAGAGAAGTATGAATGAGCATGTTTAGTATCCAGGGCTTTTGCAACCTTTAGAAATTCCTTCAGAACCTTGGAGACATATTTCTATGGATTTTGTGGAACAAATGCCAGAATCTGAAGGTATGAATGATGTCCTAGTGGTTATCGATAGATTATCCAAGTATGGACACTTCATTGCTATCAAACATCCTTTTACGGCTGCTGATATAGCTGACATATTTCTGGATAATATTTTTAAGCTACATGGGATGCCAGCATCAATAGTCAGTGACAGGGACAAGGTTTTCACGAGCATATTTTGGACAACTATGTTTCAAAAACTAGGAGTGGAGTTGCATTTCAGTTCTGCATACCATCCCAGTCTGATGGTCAGACGGAGAGACTCAATTAGTGTTTGGAATCTTACTTAAGATGCTTCACTAGTGAGCGACCTCACAGTTGGAGGAAGTGGCTCCCAATGTTCAAATTCTGGTACAATACATCATTTCACACCAGTTTAGGATTGACTCCTTATGAGGCATTATATGGGGTTAAACCGGTTCCTCTAAATTTTGGATCACTTCATGATATGATCATTCATGCAGCTCAAGATCTGTTGCAGCAAAGGGTTCAGGTATTGCAAACACTGAAACAAAATTTGACGAAGGCCCAGCAGAGAATGAAGTATTTTTCTGACTTAAAAAGATCCGACAGGGAGTTATTGGTTGGAAACTGGGTTTAATTAAAATTGCAACCTTATAAGCAACAATCTATTGCTATCAGAAGCTCACTGAAGTTGGTTGCTAGGTTCTTTGGCCCTTTTCAAGTTTTGCAGAAAATTGGCAATGTAGCCTACAAGTTGAAGCTACCAGACCATTCTAAAATTCATCCGGCGTTTCATGTTTCTTTACTTAAGAAACATGTTGGAACTGCTCCAATCACTGTTGGGAATTTGCCGGAATACAATCAAGACGATTTGATAGCATTGGAGCCAATGTTAGAACTACAAAGGAGGCAGATTATCAGAAATTCCAGGAATGTAGTACAATGGTTAATTCATTGGAAAGGAATGGAGTCATTTGAAGCTTTTTGGGAGGATGCATCTTTCATTCAACAACAATTTCCACAATTTCAAGCTTGAGGACAAGCTTGTGATAAGGAGGATGCATTGTCATGACCCGACCCGGAGATTAGAATCAATTGAGTTCGTTATAATTGGCGGGAAAGGATATTAGTATAAAGTCGGTTAGTTAGGGATTAGAAAGTATCCTTTGGGAGCATATGTCTGTTAATCTGTATCTTCTTCCCTTTCTGTCATTCTGTAACAAACATTTCTTC
This sequence comes from Apium graveolens, assembly GCF_009905375.1. Taxonomy (NCBI): domain Eukaryota; kingdom Viridiplantae; phylum Streptophyta; class Magnoliopsida; order Apiales; family Apiaceae; genus Apium; species Apium graveolens. The sequence continues at coordinate 7,136,917 of NC_133649.1, read as the reverse complement.
ACTAATTCATAATAAATACAATTACATATAGTTCAGTTCTTGACACCATTCCGAGGATGTTCGAGTTATTATTTTTAGAGTATTTTGCATGTTTGTGGCCAATAAAATATTTTTTTTGCACTTTTGCTGGCCAATATTATAAATCTTACATTATAATTACTGAAATTTAAAAAATTAAAAAAGATAAACGACTTCAGTTTACAGTAGTTAGTTAAAGAGCTGCATTGTTATTAATATAATCGTATGAGTATTGTGATCTTTAATATTTCCTGTCAGAGGATCTCCGGGATAAGAGCATCTTCAACGACATTAGTCTATAAGACAGTATTATATATATATTAGCTAAAAAAGTACTCGTCCAAACCTCACACATGTTAGCAATATTTTTACATATCTTTTATATTGTCTTCTATATTTGTTGATCCTAGATTCACGTGTCTAATTTAAACATCTCTCTACCTAATTTAAACCTAAACTCGTTGATACATACATATATTTATATTATTTAAAACATATATTTTAAAACTCTTATTTCATATTTAATATATGTAACTTTAATACTTATTTTAAAAAATATAATATTATATTATAATAAACTATGCTTCACTTATAATTTCTATATATTTGTATGTAATGTTTCTATATATTAATTTTATTATACCTGTACTTGTAATATTTTTTTTTTAATTTTATAATATTTAATTTAAAATATTTACATAAATATAAAAAAAATAAAAATATCGTCATTAAATATTTTTAATTTAAATAAATGTTTTATTTTCAATTGTATTGAATATAATTAGCTTAAATTTATTTTAATTGTATCTTTAAAATTAATAATAAAATAATATTATAGACATAGCTAATCAATATAGCTAACATCATTGGAGTATAAACCCTTACAAGTTCAACAAAATTTTAGCTAATTATATTTTAGCTAACAAGTTTACCTAATACCCTTGGAGATGTTCTAACATCTAAAACTGTTAGTTAAAATTTTATTGAACCCGTAAGCATTTTTGCTCCAATGGCATTAACAATAATCATTAGCTATATTCATAATTTTATTCCTTTTTATTAACTTTAAATATATAAATAAAAAAGTTTAATAATTTCCTTTTTTTGAAAAGGAGTTTAATTAATTATGTTTTATATTAGTAGAAATAAAATAATATAATTAATAAAAAAATATTTGTTATATTATTATAACATTTTTGTTAAGTCACACTTTCACTGTAGAGGGGGTGAATACAGTGTTTATTACAATCAAATCGAACTTCAAGAACTTAAGTAACAGAAAACAAACTTTATTGAAACAATAAATCTGTTACAATCTGGAACTGTTATCTCTCAGTGATGAACAAAATATCACGAGAGCTGCTAGGGTTACAGTAAATAATATTCTCGATTATGATAACACTTATAGTGTAAACCCTATGTCTGTGTTTATATATTACACAGTTACAAGATAATCGCTAATTGATATGGAATATAATTCTGCTTCCTAATATATATCAATCAGATATCTTTTATTCCAAGTATTCCATTCTTTATGGAATTCCTTCTTCATGCATATCTCTTCTTATGTTTATCTTGATCTTCTTAACTTTAATCAGCTGCTGTCCTTATCTGATCGTCCTTCAGCACTTAAGTTCTGATATCTATCTCCTGATGTTTATCTCCTGATAACATAAGTACTGATATCCCTTAAGTCCTGACGTCCAGTATAAGTACTGATCAGTTAAGTACTGATTTGTCCTGTTCAAATAAGATCTGAAATCTAAACATAAAACATATTAGCCATGACATTATCAAATATATATAACAATCTCCCCCAACTTGTAAATTAGCAAAATATACAAGTTTAACAGATATTTGATGATGTCAAAAACATTAAGTACAAATGCATGAGAATTAGACAAGATAACTACAACTTACAGTCCTTAAAGCTTTTACCAATTCAACTTCTGATAACAACTTTAGTCTGTATAAATATCAGAATTTAAGCAGTTGTAGATCTTCGACTTGGCTTCATCATTTTCTGATCTCTCTGATGTCAGGAGTTGTTCTGAGATAATTCTTCAACAAACATTTCTCAGCATATCTGAGTTCATCAATCATTCTCCGTTTGACATCTTTAAGCTCTGCAGTATCTTCACCAGTTTGAAATATTGCAGCTCTGAGATCATTAATCTTTGCTTTTCTCAACTCCTGATCTAGTCTTATGACATAGGCTTTGTCAGACTCTAGATTAAACTCAAGCCCCTTAATACCAAGATATGTTCTGATCTGTGCAGTATTAGGCTTCATATCAACAATATCACCATTGTGATTTCTGTACTTTGGAACATATATGTTGTCAGACTTAACAGAATAAAGTCTTTTCTGTCTCTGAATCTGTTCTTTCAAATAGTTTGCAGCAGTCCCTGTCAATCTGTCATCCACTTGAAGTAAGAATAATACATGCTCCAATTCTTCAAAATACTTCAATGGAATGGCATTTTTTCTTATATGATATACCCTACCATCTGTCATGAAATACAACAAGATGTGTTCCTTCAAGTAGGTATGGTAAACCATTTGTACAGATTCCAGTTGATTCAATCTTTCAGGAGTTGCTCCAATACCTGGTTCACTCAAGGAAGTTGGATCATTGGTAGTGTTGTGTACTCTTCTTTCATCAGCACTTCCCAATCCAGTTTTATCTCTTGCTTCCTTTCCAGTAACTACTCTAGCTTCAAAACGACTTGCAGTAGTCTTCAAAGGTTGAGTTTGTTTTGCTTTAGTGAATCCTGGTAGGAGTGTTTTTGATCTTCCTTCTGATATCAAGTTAACTTGAGCCGTGTCAGAGGTTACTTGCTTCTTTTGAATATCAGAACTTTTAATTTCCTGACTCTGAACAACTTGAGCCATGTCAGAGGTTGTTTTAAGAACTTTTCTTGAAGTCAGAGCAAGATTATCTTTGTCATCAGTAATTTCTTCATCTTCAGGAGGTACATAAACTTTAACAGGTTCACCAACCTTTTCTTTACCCTTGGATCTTGGATCTATCTTTGGTTGTGATTTAGAAAATGTTGCTTCAGTTTGTTCCTTTTCTTTAATCACAATACCTTTCAGTTTTGGAAGTGACTTTTTACCAGAAGCTTCAGATTTAGATGTGGCTTTCTTTGATTTAAGTCTAGCTTCTTCTTCCTTTAAACTTTCCAAGTCCATTCCTGGATTTTCTTGAAGAAATAACTGTCTTGACATTTCTTCATCAAGATCTAGAAGTTCATCAGAATTTATTCTTTTACCAGTATCAGAACTTAATTTCTTCCCAGTATCAGAACTTATCCTGTGACTTGCAATTTCAGCATTTCTTGATGAGAATCTTTTACCTTGACTATGACCTCCACCCATTCCAGAGTTTCCTTGGTCATCTTTTTCATCATCCTTTCCTTGCAGTGTCTTGTCATCCTTGCATTTGGACTTAATTACTTTCTCCCCCTTTTTGGCATCAGCAGGAAGTAGAAGAGAGATAAGCAATTCCACTGAAGATTGGATTTCAGTCAATTGTGATTGCTGAGAAGCTTGATTTTGCAGAATTTGATCAATCTGTGCTTGTTGACGATCTTGAGTCTTCTCAATATAAGCAATCCTGTCAATAGAAGGTTGAAAGAACTTTTTCTTATCAAGTTTCCAAACTTGTTCCTGCTTGATTAAGTTCTCCTGAATCTGGTGTATTTCTGCATGAGTGGTTGAATGAAGACCTTGTAGATGTTTAGTACTCAATGCAGTGACACGAAGCTGGGTTTTGAAATCATCAGAATTTAACATTTCATCAGCTTTAGTCAAGTGCTCAGTAAGATGTAACGCAGATGGAATACATGAAACTGAGTTCCATTCCTTAGTCCACTCCTGACCTGCAGGAGTTTCACTCCAAGGCACTGGTGGTTCCTCTGTAACAAACTTCTTTACTTGTTCAGACTTAGAAAGAGGAATATGTCCTGAAGGACCTGCTGCATCAGTATCTGCAGTTGGAGCAGCATCACCAGTATCTCCAGCATGTGCAGCATCAGAACTTATAGAATCAGTATCATCTGATATAATAGCAGTGTGAGTAGCAATGGAGACTTCAGCATCCTCTAATGGCTGATCTGATGCTAAGTTCTGATCAACAGCCATATCCTGATGCTCACCTAAAGTCTGATCATCAGTGTCTAGATGCAGAGAAGGTGACTTAGATAATTCCGGAGTTTGAATAGCATCAGTAACAGGTGTTGGCAAAAGATTTGTTGCTGTTGGAGCTTCTAAGAAAATTACTCCAGGCACAACTAAGTGTTGATCAGCATTATCAGCACTTGTGCCTTGATTACCAAGAGACACAGAAGGGGAATTAGCCTTGTCAGGTACTGTTTCCTGAGATGGAGTGGATGGAGAAGAAGTAACTGGAGCACATTCTTTTTCTTGTGAGATCAGAGATTCCTGATCCCCTTCCTTAGCTGCTTCCTCCTCATCATCTGAAACTGGCCTTTGTGCCCTCTGTTTCTTGTATTTCTTGTTTGATTTGGATTCTTTTGGAGTTTCAGGAACAGTCATTCGTCTAAGCCTTTTGAGAAGCTTAGAACCCCTAATATCAGAATCCTTCTGAGAAGTTGCTTTCTCAGCTTCATTTACCACAGGTTCTGAAGAAAGAATCTGTTCCTCAGAATCTGATTCATCTCTCAAAGTAATCCTCCTCTTCTTCTGAGGTGTTGGAGAAACAGTCTTTGTTCTCTTTGACTTAGAAGATGTAGGCTTCACATAGGACTTGAGATATGTTCTGAGAGATGGTTGAGAGGTTTGAGGTGGCTGAGTAGAGGTGGTAGGTGCTGATGAACCAGGTTCTGATGTTTGAACATCAGGATAAAGTGCAGTGTACTTCACAGGATCATAGGTGATTAAGGCTTGTTTGACAGATAAAGGTATTAAGAGGGGTCTTAACACAGCCTTTTTATTATCAGAAGATAATAAATCAGTAAAAGCTCTCTTAGCTATTCTGAAAGATGGAATTAGATCACCAAAATTTTGGGGCTGATTACAACAAAAACTATAAATAAGCTGACAAAATCTTGCAAAATATACAGTATTGCGATCTTCTGTCATCCTATCCCCAATAAAACCTAAGACTGCTCATGCATAATCAAAATCAGTGTGATTTAGAAGTGCATACCCGATTTGTTGGCTGAATATGGGAATTGCATCAAAATTTGAACATTTGTTGGCGAAAGCTTTGGTAATGCAATCAAAGAAGAAACTCCATTCCCTCCTTATGAAAGATCTCTTCAACTGTCCAAGCTTGGTCAATGTTCCTTCATATCCCAGACTAACCATCATGTGTTGAAGAACTGAGTCATCAACAGTAGAATAAATACAGTCCTCAGGTAGTTGTAATGCCTGTCTAACTGTAGACAAAGTCACAACATACTCATCTTCCCCTGATGAAAATATTATACTTGGGGACCCTTGAGCACCACCATTGTCATATACTCCACTCCTCCAAAACTCCAGTACTTGAACTCCAGAAATGGATGTAGGCTCAGTTAGAGCAAACCCAATATCAGAACTAGTGAGAAAGTCCTGAATGAAATGAAGTTCAGAGGGTGCCTCTGTAGTGTTAAGTATCGCAGAGAAGTTATTAGGAACAAACTTTGCTCCATTAAAGAGAATGTCCTTGGGTGCCATTATGTTTGGAAAGAAATCGGTAACCTGTAATGTGTTTGAGAAAATGCCTCTTAAAAGAAAATCGTCAGTAGATGAGAGAGTTGAAAAGTAAAGAGAGAGATAAAATATAAAGTTAAATAAAAGATTTGACAATCTTTGCTCTCTTTTACTTATACACAAAAAGTAACCGTTGATGACACATGGCAGACATGCATTTAAAAGTAGTGGTAAATACCTTGACACCTGTTATACATAGAGAAGGCAAAAAGTAATGGGCACGGTAAATAAGGAATAGTTACCACCCACTTGCAGTTTTTCAAGGAAAAAACCGTTCCACTTACCTAGATTCCATTAATCAAGGTGAATCAGTTTAATGTAAAATTGAAACCGTTCCCACTAATTCAAATATTTTACTCTGCAATATCAATATTCTGAAAAAAAACTGTGTGTGAGAATGAGTAATATCAATCAGTTAAGTAAGTACTGATAAAACATTATCAGAACTTAAAGTCAGACACAATTTATACGATCATCAGAATATTTATCAGGATTTATCAATGCGTATCAAAACTTCTCAGAGACAAGATCATAAGACAAAAACAAATTCCATTAATATATCAAAATAATACATTGATGAAATTGAAATTACATCAGAACTTTTACAATCTTGTCCTAAGCTTCTAAATCTAACATCAACAGCCTTAGTCCTAGCTACGAAGCCTGACAAAGCTGAGGATGAAGAAGAACAGGAAGAAGACGAGATTAAGTCATCTTCCTCTTCCTATCTTCGACAAACAAGATAGCGAGTCGAATGATTCGCTCTTGCTGACGGATAGCTTCCCGCCTTTCCTCCTCCAATCGATCAAGATGAAGCTGGTAGTCCATCTCGAAGAACAGAAGTCGGTTCAGCACCGCCTGTGGGACAGAGCCCCATATCTCTTCAGGAATGGCAGTTACATGCCACTCCTGCTGCCAGTCGGCACAGCTTAGCTCCATATGAAAATTTTGGTAATTCAAAAACATGTTGAATCGGACCATGATGTTTTTGAAAAAGAATATGAAGTTAAGATTGTGAGAAAAATGGATGGAAAGGGTAATGTGAAGTGGCTGTTTATATAGGCAAGAGAATGCCAGGAGACGCGAAGATATTTAATGCTGACAGATAGAGTTAAGTCTACCTCGTCTCCCTAGACTTGAAAAAGAATAACAGTCATTGGAAAAGGAATGTGCACATGTAACAAGAGTGAACTGTTCAAGGACGAGTGCCATTAGTCCTAACCATAGACTATTAATCTTCCACTTCATCATATTCTAAATTAATCTGAGACTGTTACCAAATTTTACTCACAGATAAGTCAAGTAAAAGGTTAGACTGAAAAATCAGAACTTAGACCTATACCAGAACTTAACAGTCATCAGAACATAATGTCTTAACTCGAACAAGGAATATCTATCTTAGTAAGTTTTCATACAAGTTCTGAGTTATAGTCTTCAGAACTTAATCATCAGAACATATAACTAGAACGTGTCCTCAGAATTTGTGCAAGGTGATACAGTGACTGTTTGTCTAAAAGAACATAGACCACCACAAAAATTTCATCATTCATATGGAGTGATTTGTATGTGCATTAAGCTAAATAACTAATAAAGAGTAAATTCTGATTTACTGCAGTACATCTTAGAAATAAGTCATAATTAAAATTTTGCTAAAGAGCTGTCATTATCCTGAAACCTACTGATAAATGAGTTCATGCATGAGTCCACCTCAACTGTTTTTGTGCTAATTTTATGCATCTTTTTAAATTCTATTTTACAGTGGCTTCTCAGTGTAAGTGAGTTACGACTGCTTATCAGAATTTATGCTATTTTCAGAGTATTTCTCCAGTAATCATAGAGTGTGAAAAGTCACCAAGAAAATATTTTGCTTTTCTAATGCATATTTACTTAATACCAGCTATGCACTTGGGTCGTCCCATTCACATTTTTACTCTAGATCTCAAAGGAGTACCTGATATTATTCTTTGATCCTTTTTCTTCTTCTTTTGATAAGTGAGGTTTATCAGCACTTAGTACATTCAGCAGTTTTACTAGAATCAGAACTTAAACAGATGAGTAGCATTATTCTAATTTGGGACTTAGTAATAAGATGAATAAAGTAAACTAAACTAAGCTCAAGTATCAGAATTTGCTTGTGTCATTAGATTTCCACAGAAATAATTACTTCTTTCATGGGATCATTTGTTTATTGAAGACTAGTAGGTTAGTATCTAGCACAATTATCCTCATAGGATTGAATGATTACTTAAACAGATATATCACTTATTAGAGTTAAGAGATATATATCAGACAACAGTCAGTACTTAAAAACATTTATCAATTAAGCACAGAATACACAAAGAGATTAATTCTGTAAATACTGATCATAAAGTCTGATAACATAGAACAAGTTTAAGCAGATTTAGAGAAAGAACCTGAAATCATTCCAAGTTCATTTACCAATCTTGTAAAGGTAGCTTCACACAGTGGTTTTGTGAAGATATCTGCTACTTGTTGATCTGTGGGAACAAAATGCAATTCCACTGTACCTTCATCCACATGTTCCCTGATGAAATGGTACCTGATGCTGATGTGCTTTGTCATAGAGTGTTGAACTGGATTACCTGTCATAGCAATAGCACTTTGATTATCACAGTAAATAGGGATTTTGAAATATGTTAACCCATAATCCAGTAACTGATTCTTCATCCAAAGAATCTGTGCACAGCAGCTTCCTGCAGCAATATACTCTGCTTCTGCAGTTGATGTGAAAATTGACTTTTGTTTCTTGCTATACCAAGAAACCAATCTGCCTCCAAGAAATTGGCAGCTTCCACTTGTGCTTTTCCTGTCAATTTTGCAACCTGCAAAATCTGCATCTGAGTAACCTATTAATTTAAAATCTGATTCTCTAGGATACCATAATCCTAGATCAGCTGTTCCTTTAAGATACTTAAAGATTCTTTTTACAGCTGTTAAGTGAGGTTCTCTTGGATCTGCTTGAAATCTTGCACAAAGACAGGTAGCAAACATGATATCTGGTCTACTAGTAGTTAGATAGAGAAGTGAGCCAATCATACCTCTGTAATCAGTAATATCTACTGAATTACTAGTATCCTTATCCAGTTTTGTTGCAGTGGCCATGGGAGTGGATGCACTTGAACAGTCTTGCATTCCAAATTTCTTCAGCAAGTTTCTGGTGTACTTAGATTGACAAATAAAAGTGCCTTCTTCACTCTGCTTGACTTGAAGGCCCAGAAAATAACTAAGTTCTCCCATCATACTCATCTGATATTTTGACTGCATTAGTTGGGCAAACTTGTTGCAAAGTTTGTCATTTGGAGACCCAAAAATGATATCATCAACATAAATCTGGACCAAAAGTAAGTCCTTGCCATGGTTGAGATAGAACAGTGTTTTGTCAATAGTTCCTCTGTTGAATCCACTTTCCAGAAGAAACTGAGCTAAAGTCTCATACCATGTTCTAGGAGCTTGCTTAAGTCCATAAAGTGCTTTATCAAGCCTGTAGACATAATCTGAATGTTTGAAATCTACAAAGCCTGGAGGTTGTTCAACATATACTTCCTCCTCCAATTCTCCATTGAGAAAAGCACTTTTCACATCCATTTGAAAGACAGTAAACTTTTTGTGAGCAGCATAAGCCATGAATATCCTTATGGCTTCTAACCTAGCAACTGGTGCAAATGTTTCATCATAGTCAATTCCTTCCTGTTGAGAATATCCTTTTACAACCAGCCTTGCCTTGTTCCTTGTAATTATGCCATCACTATCAGTTTTATTTCTGAATACCCATTTTGTACCAACAACAGATCTATTCTTAGGTCTTGGCACTAAGGTCCGGATTTTGTTTCTTTCAAATTCATTCAACTCTTCCTGCATTGCTTGCACCCAATCAGCATCTTGAAGAGCTTCTTCCACTTTCTTTGGCTCAGACTGAGAGAGAAAAGAATTGTAAAGACATTCATTAGAAGTACCTGTTCTAGTTCTGACACCTGCATCAGGATTTCCAATTATCAAATCAGGTGTATGTGATTTTGTCCACTTCCTTGCAGATGGAAGGTTTTCTCTAGAACTGGATGCTCCCCCATGATTCATGCTGTCTTCGTTTTCATTTTCTGATGTTCCCCCTGAAACTATGCTCTCTGAGTTGGATCCTTCAGCATTTAGATTTTCAGCACTGTCAGTACTTGGCTTATCAGAACTTGACGAATCAGAACTTGAAGAGCCAGTTGTGTGTTCTGATGCTTCTTGAGATGTGATAATATCTTGAGTATGCTCCCCCTGCATTGGTGCATCTTCCTTTGACGTAGTCACCACAGTTTCAATAACATCAGAGTTTAATCCATCAGAGTTTACAGTATCAGGACTTAGACTGTCAGGACTTAAGGTATCAGAATATGAATCTTCATTTTCAAATCTCAGCTGATCATGATCAATGCAATCTTCAAGTCCAGTGATCTTCTTGTCATCAAAAGAGACATTGATAGATTCCATGACCACTTTTGTTCTCAAATTATAGACTCTGAAGGCTTTTGTGGAAAGTGGATATCCAACAAAGATTCCCTCATCAGCTTTTAGATCAAACTTGGATAGCTGTTCAGGATGAGTCTTGAGAATAAAACACTTACATCCAAATACATGAAAGTATTTCAGATTTGGCTTCTTGTTCTTCACCATCTCATATGGTGTTTTTCCCTGCTTGTTAATGAGTGTTGCATTTTGAGTAAAACAAGCAGTCTGCACAGCTTCAGCCCAGAAATAGGTTGGAAGCTTTGCTTCTTCAAGCATTGTTCGTGCAGCTTCAATGAGAGTTCTATTCTTCCTTTCAACAACTCCATTTTGCTGTGGAGTTCCAGGAGCAGAAAATTCCTGCTTTATTCCATGATTTTTGCAGAACTCTTCCATTATCAAATTCTTGAATTCAGTGCCATTATCACTCCTCAAAATTTTCACAGAATCTTTGATCAATTTATCCAGATGTTTGACATGATCAATCAGGATAGATGCAGTTTCATTTTTTATGTGCAAGAAATACACCCATGTGTATCTGGTGAACTCATCTACTATGACCAACGCATATTTCTTCTTTGCAATAGACATGACATTCACTGGACCAAATAGATCAACATGAAGTAGATAATAAGGCTCAAGAATTGATGATTCAGTCTTGCTCTTGAAAGAAGATTTTCTTTGTTTGGCCTTCTGACATGAGTCACAAAGACCATCAGGAGCAAACACTGATTTTGGCAGTCCTCTCACAAGATCTTTCTTGACCAGTTCATTTATCTTGTTGAAGTTTAAATGAGAGAGTTTCTTGTGCCAATTCCAGCTTTCTTCAATTGAGGCTCTACTCATCAAACAGATTGCAGAACCATCAGAACTTGTTGAAAGCTTAGCTTCATAAATGTTACCACGCCTGAATCCCTTTAGAACAACTTTTCCTTTAGATTTACTAACTATTTCACAATGTTCTGCAAAGAAATCAACATGATAACCTCTGTCACAGATTTGACTTATACTCAGTAAGTTGTGTTTAAGTCCTGAGACCAGAGCTACATCTTTAATGATGACATTCCCAAGATTGATATTGCCATATTCCAAAGTTTTTCCAATGTTGCCATCTCCATAAGAAACACTTGGGCCAGCTTTCTCCACAAAGTCTGATAGCAGGGCCTTACTTCCAGTCATATGTCCTGAACATCCACTGTCCAGAACTAAAATATTTTTCCTGTTGCCCTGCAATCAAAAAGACCACTAATTATTAGTTTTAAGGACCCAGACTTGCTTGGATCCTTTGGCCTTTTTAGGTTTGTTAACATTTGCAGCGGATTTAGCATCAGATTTTATGTTAACAGTTTTCTTATCAGAACTTATACTACCAGACTTTGAATCAGAACTTACACTAGAAGGAACAACAGAAACTTTCTTTAAAGAAGGTTTTATTTGATAATAATCATAGTACAAACTATGATATTCCTTACAAGTATAAATGGAATGCCATAAACTACCACAATGAAAACAAGGATTTTGTGGTTTGTATCTAACAGACTGACTCTTAACTCCTGATTTTGAAGATAAGGAGTTAATATTCTTATTATTCCTGCAAAAAGAAGCCAGATGGTTAGAACTTCCACAGTTATGACATGCTTTCCTAGGAGCGTCAGAAACAGATTTGTAGTTATTGCTTTTATTCACACCTTCCTTTCCATTCCTGTTTTTCCTAGGTGATTTTACCTTGTTTGCATTCTTAACATCTTTCAGCTTATGCTTAAGCTGCTTCTTTGTCATTAAGCCTATGTTAACTTCAGCTGTCTTTTCCTGTTTTAGTTTGTCAGAAGCTAATTCCTTTTTAACTTCTGATTTCTCATTTTCAGATTTTTCAGTTACAAACTTAACAGGTTTTAACTTCGGCTTTTGCTTATCAACAAGCTTAATTTCTACAGTTCCTTTTTCATTTTTATTTTCTCCATAACCTAAGCCCTCTTTCCAGTTTCCACTGCTTAGCAAATTTTGAGTTGTTTTGCCAGAGTTAGTCCAAGTCCTAATAATCTCTCTCTCCTTTTCTAACTCAGTTTTTAGAGATTCATTCATTTTTAGCACTTCATCCCTAACATAAAAAGCATCATCTCTATCCTTCTGAGTTTGATGGAACATGACTAACTCTTTTTCTAAGAAATCATTTCTTTTCCTAAAAGCAAGATTTTCAGAAGTTAATCTTTCACATGTTAAAGTTTGATCTCTATAACTAACAAACATGGTTTTAAGATATCTTCTCAGCTCATTAATATCATCAGTATGAAAAGCATAAGTAGTCTGAGGTACCTTTGTTTCAGCAGCTTCAGAACTGCTCTCAGAACTTGATTTATCAGCATTTGCCATCAATGCATAGTTCTCCTCACTTTCAGAGTCTGAGGTGTCTGTCCAGCTTTTCTGCTTTGTGACAAGAGCTTTGCCTTTGTCACTCTTGGTCTTCTTGCAATCAGGAGATATGTGTCCTTTCTCACCACAATTATAACATTTAACATTGGTGTAATCTCCTCTGTCAGACTTTCCTCCTCTTCCTTCAGATCTTCTGAAATTCTTCTTATCAGAACTTATGCCTTTCCTGGAAAACTTCTTTCCCTTCCTGAACTTCCTGTATGCAATCTTTGTGATTCCTTTCACCATAAGAGCACACAGCTTCATCATCTCCTCATCAGCATCAGTCTCAGGCAAGCTTTCAGAATCTGAGTCATCATCACTCTCAGAACTTGATGACTCAGTATCAGACTTTATGAAAAGAGCTTTACCCTTGTCTTTCTTTGAGGAAGGTGCTTTGGGGGATTCCTCTTCAGCCTTGAGAGCAACTGTCCTTGACTTTCCTCCTTTCCTCTTGCTTCTTTGTTCCATCTCAAGTTCATGAGTCTTGAGCATTCCATAGATTTCATCAAGAGTTGTTTCATCAAGATTGTAGTTGTCTCTTATTGTTGTTGCCTTCAAATCCCAGCATTCAGGAAGAGCTAACAGGAATTTTAGGTTGGTATCTTCAAGATCATACTCTTTATCAACCAATGACAAATCATTCAAAAGTTTAACAAATCTATCATATAAATCATTCAATGACTCATTAGATTTTGAGTCAAAATGTTCATACTCTTGAGTGAGTATTGTCTTCCTGTTCTTCTTAACTGTTTCAGTTCCTTGACACCTTGTCTCCAGTGTATCCCATATCTCCTTGGCAGTCTTGCAGTTGATTACCCTGTTTGACATTACATTATCAATGGCACTATGCAGTAAGTGTCGTACCTTGGCATCCTTAGCAATAGATGCTATATCTTCAGCAGTGTAATCACTCTTTTCCTTTGGTACAGTCATTGCTGCTTCACCTGCAACTACAACAGCGAGCTTGGTAGGTTTGTGAGGCCCTTCCTTGATTCTATCAAGATATTCTGGATCTGTTGCTTCCAGAAACATGGTCATCATTACCTTCCATATGGGATATTCAGATGGTCTCAATATGGGAACTCTGATAGTCTCATATCGACTCTGAATTGATGTCTTTGATGATTCCTCGGTTTTGGTAGGCTTAGTTGGAGTTTCTGTGTCAGACATGATTGTGTTTGGATCTTTAACTGTATGTGTGTTTACAGAAGGCTCTGATACCACTTGTTAGGTCACACTTTCACTGTAGAGGGGGTGAATACAGTGTTTATTACAATCAAATCGAACTTCAAGAACTTAAGTAACAGAAAACAAACTTTATTGAAACAATAAACTCTGTTACAATCTGGAACTGTTATCTCTCAGTGATGAACAAAATATCACGAGAGCTGCTAGGGTTACAGTAAATAATATTCTCGATTATGATAACACTTATAGTGTAAACCCTATGTCTGTGTTTATATATTACACAGTTACAAGATAATCGCTAATTGATATGGAATATAATTCTGCTTCCTAATATATATCAATCAGATATCTTTTATTCCAAGTATTCCATTCTTTATGGAATTCCTTCTTCATGCATATCTCTTCTTATGTTTATCTTGATCTTCTTAACTTTAATCAGCTGCTGTCCTTATCTGATCGTCCTTCAGCACTTAAGTTCTGATATCTATCTCCTGATGTTTATCTCCTGATAACATAAGTACTGATATCCCTTAAGTCTTGACGTCCAGTATAAGTACTGATCAGTTAAGTACTGATTTGTCCTGTTCAAATAAGATCTGAAATCTAAACATAAAACATATTAGCCATGACATTATCAAATATATCTAACAATTTTTGTATTTATATCAATATTTTAAAGTAAACATTATAAAATAAAAATGAGTAATTATTATAAACATTACTTACATATAAAATAAAATAAAATAAATGACTAAAACATATATTAATTGCTAGGAGTTGTCCCACATCATTTGTGGGAGGGGCAGATAACTAAAATATAAACAACCAGATAACTCCATTAGTATGAGGTCTTTTGGGAGTGACCCAAAAATAAACCCGTGCGGGCTCAGCCCAAAGCGGACAATATCATACTAATGTGGAGTTAGGCCTACTTAGTATACCCAACAAGTGGTATTAGAGCTTCAGGTTATAACAGTCCAGAACAATCTTAGTTGGGCTTCCAAAATAGACCTAGGAGGCAGATCACACAATCAGGTGATAGATTTGACAGGTGTCGAGCCCGATGTGTGAAGTAGGGAATTGTTAGGAGTTGTCCCAAATCGTTTGTGGGAGGGGTAGATGACTAGAATATAAGCAACCAGATAACTCTATTAGTATGAGGCCTTTTGGGAGTGACCCAAAAATAAACCCATATGGGCTCAGCCCAAAGTGGACAATATCATATTAATGTGGAGTTAGGCCTACTTAGCAAGCCCAACATTAATATATTAGATTTTTTTATAAATTTAGTTAACAATAAAATAACTTTATCACACTTAATATTACATAACATTTTTTTATAAATAAAAATACAAGCAGCACATCTATACATATAATAATTAAGAAGATATATACACCATTTTCATATTATAATATTATATATTTAAACCTTGAACATGTTATAAAAAAATATAAATAATGAAATTTAGAATAAATTTTAGGCTAGATTAGGGTTAATATAGGCAGGAGATGACGTGGGGTATTATAGATGATGGCTGAACAATCAACAAACTAGCATAATAGCACGTGCGATGCACGAGCCATTTTCTAGAAATATTTCGTAATGTATAGAGTATAATTTTTTAATTTCAATTTGTGCGGGTTTTGTTAGAAAATAAAATATATAGTCCTTCATAATTTATTTGAAGTGTACGAAAAATATCACTCGGAACAGCTTATACTCAATGATTGTTTCAGAACGTTGAATTATGAAATTTTGTGCAGAGTTTACAATTTTTTTTAGGATTTGATGATTCTGGTTATAATAAATATTTTGGATATATGTAATCTTTGAGTTAAAAATATGTCATACTAATTAAAATTTGTGTAGGTCCGATATTTATGGGTGTAAAGTAATTGAAATTTTTTGTATTTGGAATCGACAATATATTCAACTTCAGTGATCTCGTATTAAAGTGTCGCCTTCTCAAATTTCCTTCCAGTCCAGTATTCAGAAAACTTATTGTTATTATATGAATTCTCTCGTTGTAGGTACAAGTTTGTTATATTCATGGTAACGACGGGTAGTTAACAATATAGGTATGTCAAATTAGATACATGTATTTTTGAATATGCTATAATTTGGCCGGGTTGACATATGTTAGATATGGATTGTATTCAAATATAGGAATTAATATAGCGTTATTTTAATCATTGTTGACATTATTTCATGAATGATTTCAACCTTTTTTAATATAATAATTATAAATATTTATTTTTTTACAACCCCTGGGTTTTTTTTTAATCAGACAGGTTAGGAATCACATCGCAATCAACTGGGTACATCATTTATTTAAAAAATAAATAAATGAGGTCCGCAGAGAATCATTATTTAAAAAATATAAATATATCATTTATTTCATTTTTTCATTATATATAGTTACAAATTTTACTTACCAAATTATAAACAAAGTTGCACAATTTTTTGTTTAAAAAATTATCGAAATTTGATGAAATAGTAAAGTGGTTCCGTATTAGAATCACAGTAAAATCACACTTATTTAAAATTATTTCACAATGGAATCAAATTTAAAATCATTTTTTCAAATTTTAATTGTTAAAGATTTTATTATATTTAAATATAATTATTATTCTAATTAGCAAAGAAATTGATGAAAATCCTATATAAATACGTGATAGCCTATATATACATGCGATTATATTTTTAGTAAATTCTAAAAAATGTAAGAAATTGTAGAATTTAATTTATATATATAAGGTTTAAAACTTATTTTTAAACTTAAAAATGATTAATAAATAAGGTAATGATTTGTTAATGTATTATGTTTGAACTTAAACTTAAATTCAATTTGATAAACTAACTCCACAAATAATCCAGATAAAATATGTTTAAATTTAAATAAAATGTCTCAAAATTAAACGACACTCACATATTATATCTATGATGAAAAACATAAATTATTTTTTGATGTAGTGGTATAAAGATATATTGATTAGTGAAAATACTCAGGTTCGATTCCTCTGAGAATAAAATGTCTCAGTAATTTTATAGCTTTGTTGGGCTATTATATATAGAAGAGATGTGGCGTGCGTATCTTTCGTTATCTAAATTTATACCTAATTGGCCAACCCGTTGGAGTGTTCCATTTTTTATATGTTAGGTATAATATAGTGACACGTATATATTATACCTAACAGGTGCACAGCGTTGAAGATGCTCTTATATAGTTTAATAAAAACTCTGCTTTCAGAAAAATACATTGTCTAATTTATTTTATTAACTGAGAGTCAAAAAATAAGAATATTAAGGCTATTTATATGCCTATTTATCCAAATTTTGATGTGGAAGGTTCAAGAAAAATATTTTGCAAGCTGTGAAGAAACAAATTGATATTTTTGGGTGTAAGATTAAGTTTATAGATGATTTTTCTAGTTTATATATAGGTTGTTTGCCGGTGCCAGACCCTTGCCAAATTGGAGTTTACTTTTGATGAGGTAAATGCAACAAAATGAAGAATCCAAGTGTCGTATAGTGGGAGCTTGTTTTTCATTTTAATATCTATCTTTTGAAAATACTGCCAATAAAAAAATGAAGCCTTACGAAGGCTTGTTCTTCTCATAATATATATGAATTATTTAAATAAAAAAAGTCTTAGGAAGACTTGTTCATCTCATAGTTTATGTGAATTATTTAATTACTTGTCCACACTTGCAGTGTTTAAAAATATTTTCGAATGAGTTGGGGGTCTGATCACCAAATTAAGTATCTGGCCAGATATTTCAAATTTTGGCAAAAGCTTAGGAGGCGGCTACATTGTAAATTTTAAAACCAGAAAATTTTTAGTGCTAATGAATGTTGTCATAAACTTATTCAATGGAGGCTTAAGAATTTGCTATTTTGTTCTCTCCAGCACAATTGAAAAACTTTTTTGTTCTGATTTATAGGTTAGGCATAGGAGATCCTCTAAATTAGAGCGCATGATGCTCGGACCAGCAGTGGTCCAAAGGACCAAGGATATAATAGATCTAATCAGAGGACGACTGGTGGTAGCCCAAGATGGACATAAGAAGTATGCTGATTTGACACGAAAGGACAAAGAGTATGAAGTAGGGGACCTAGTGTTGTTACAGGTATTTCCTTGGGAATGATGGATGAGGTTCGGAAAGAAAGAAAAGCTAAGCCCACGATTTGTCGGACCCTTGGATATATTAAGACGTATTGGGAAGTTATCAAATGAACTAGCCCTACCCCGAACCTGTAGCAAGTTCATATCGTGTTCTACGTATCAATGTTAACGAAGTTTAATCCGAATATGGGACATATAGGATAATGTGAGCGCATAGACATGCAACCAGACTTGACCTATATGGAGCAACCAGTAAGGGTTATGGATTGAAAGAAGCAAGTGCTTAGGAACATGGTTATCAAACTGGTCATAGTTTTATGGTAAAACCATAATGTGAGAAGAATTGACTTGAGAGTTAGAAATCGCAATGCTAGAAAAGTATCCCCAACTGTTTTCAATCTGATTCCGGGATGGAATCCTTTTAAGGAGGGGAGACTATAATAACCCCAATTTTTGGAATTTTTGAAACACTGATGAAGAGTAACTTTTGCTGATGATGCTGATTAAGGAAAATTATCAGACCACGCTATATAGGAGTACTGTTATGGAAATTTTAAGATCGTATTGGTATTCTATAAAGTAAATGAGTGTATGTAAAGGTCGTCAGAGTCCAAATTCGAACACTTTGATTTTTCCCGAAAATCCACCAGATACCGAAAGAATTGAGTATAAGGTAACATGATTAAAAGGATTTAAATTCAAGGATTATAAGTAAGGATCATTAAAGGACTATAAAATATGAAGAGAGTGTTAGAGAAACCCAAGTAATAAGATCCCGGATATGATCCCTCAAACGATTAACGAGAACGAGAGTTAAACGATTAACGAGAACGAGAGTTAAACGAACCGTAAAACAAATAAACGTCAGAGGGGCAAGGACATGCAAGTAGCATGATAAGGAAGCTTCTAAAATAAGCTAAAACATGTGGTTAGTAGCAAGATGACATCATCACACCACAAGAATGAGACATGTGGCAAAGTAGTGATGCAAGTAATGTCATAAGCAAGTGAAAACAAGATATTTAGCCAATAATTAACCACAACCATGCATTCTTTGCATAAATATCAAGGCAAGACCAGTAAGAGAAAGCTCTCCCCCATTTCTTTCTTCTTCCATTCGACCTTTTCAATAAATGAAGAAATAGATTTTCAAAACTCAAGCTCTAGGCCATGGAAATTTACAAGGTTTACTTTGTACTCATCAAAGATGATGATGAATAGTAGTGAATAGTAACTTACTTTGATTTTCTTGATTTTCATGAAAGCTTAAGGTTGATTAAGAAAAGATCAAGGTTCCTAGAGGCTTGTTAGTGACTACCCACTCTCCAAGGAATGTATAAACTCTTGAACCCTTAGTTTTAAGTTTGGTTTGTTTGGATGATATTGGTGCTTAGATGAATGGGTTTAGTTTGATGTTTATGGATGTTGGATTGTTGTTGAATTGGTGATGATTTGGTGTAGTTTAAACTTTGGAAATCGTTAGGTTATAGCCGTCGTAATGCTCGATTTTCTTTAAACTGTTTTGTGATTAACTGTTGGACCCGAACCCACTGCTATGAATTAACCACTTCCAATATTAGATAGGTTATGTTTCAAGCTTCGTTTTGATATGTCATTCGCTTAGATCTGATTTACGGTTTAGGAGAAACGACCGTTTTAAGTTACAGTGTTTCGCGAACGAACCTTTACCCCTCGCCTAACTTTGAAACCTTGATTAAGATCCTTTAATGACTAATTGGAGTATGAAACATTTATGTAAGATTAATTGGTCAGTTGGTAGAGTATTCGCGAAAGAGTCTCCTTAAAAAGTTAAACGCTTAGTTTTATAAAAATGGTGGAGCCGAGGGTACTCGAGCGACTTATGTGAATCGTTAAGCGCAAAAGCGAACATTAGGGTCCAATTGGTTAAAGTCTAGTTTCTTAAGCGACTGTTATTTAATTCCAACTATATGTTGTTTATAGGTTACCAGACCCGCCCCAGGCTTTTTTCCACCCCCAGTCGCTCAGGCAATTTTTCTACCTGTTATACTGTTGTTGTGATGTAAATATATTGATGAATTATCTTGAGATAAGTGCATGACTGTTATTAGCAAATCTTGCAATATATTGGAGCATGTTGATATGGTATATATATGCATGTTGTGAAATATTGATTTCTATTATCAATTCAAATGCTTATAAACTGCATAATACCTATGCTAGAGATAAGCAGTAGTTGCGTATACCCTTAGTATAGGGGACCCAAAGGTGAATATTTTTCTAAACTGGGAGTAGATGTTCCCGAGTATATATATGTATATTTATATTTATATATATAGTTTTCTATACATATTAATTGAATAAGGTATATTCGATGGTTTTGGATAATAACCAAACTTATTTTTGATTATTCAAATAAGGATCGTACTTTCGTATAAGTTTATCTTTTGTTATTTATTATTAGTTTCAAGTATGAGTTTTAAAATTTCTACTTCAATTATTTTATAAAGATTATCCTTTATGGGAATATTATTTAAATAATAATATTCAGATATGTTCTAATATATCGGGACTGATTTATTTTATTAAATCATCATTACTCTAAACATTCTTTAAAATGTTTTCGAGTCTTCAAAATGATTTAAAAGTTAGAGCGGATCCCAAAACTCGTTTTCAAATTTAAGATCTTCCTTTCGAAGGGGATTTATATACTCTCTTAAAAATCTGACTGATCCGGCTCTGTGGTGTATTTTATATTTGCAACGAGTTGCGGTTTTGATAAAAGAATTTGATTACTTGCCCAACGTTCGGGAAGTAAGCCCATCTAATTGAGTCGGCATAAGCGACAGGACGGGGTACGGTCTATTAAAGTGTAAGTGGCTGGGTGGCAGTCCATCGACGCGTAAGAGATCGGGTGGCGGTCCAGCACAAGGTCCTAATGCGACCAGGGTGATGACCGGTGGGGGATTCATCCATCTATTAGTAGAAAATGTTACTTAATTGGTATCTTTGCCTGATCATTAAGATATCGGGTTTATGCCGAAGCTTTCTTCTTTCCAAATTCATTGGATGTTAAAACTCTGTTTATAATTTTCATAATAGAGGTTTTCAAGGGGTGTATGATATATATATATAGGTGTATATATATATATATCGGGACTTAATGAAGTATTTCGTAACTTCATTTCTTTCGAATGATATTTCAAAGATTGAATTTATTCAAGTCTTATCTTGTAGTCTAATCTGTGTGATAAACTTTTGAAACTGATTATAACCTTAACGGTGGTAGTTCAAGTAGTATTCGGAAAAGATATAAGTACATTGGAGTATCTTGTAACTTCATCTTTTCAACTTATATCCAGTAAATGATTATCTTATGCATGACAAAGATTTTCAAGAAAACATTGAGAGAAGGTTAGATATATGAGATCACCTTGCAACGATATTTTTATACAGTTATAAACTGGAACTCTGTGTATATTATGCATGGCAGAGGATTTAAAAGATTTTGAAAAGTATATATATACTGAATATTTTGCGACCTTGTCGCATTAATACATCAAACTTGGTTCTTGTTTGCTTGACCAAGACTTTCATGAGTACTATGAGAAGGCTCATATATTGTTAATTACAATACATGTTATTTTGGTGGGCTTGTTGCTCACCCTTACTTTATTTTATTCTTTCATCACACAACAACAGCTAGACAAGATGAACAGGACCAAGCTCCCAATTCGCGAGCGGATAGGAAACATTCCGCAGTTTCCTGTAGGCGTTGATGCCGCTGTAGCCGAGGTAGGAACTACCAATAGGCTAGGCTTTCAACTTTTGATGTACCAGACTTATGTATATTTACGAATTGTAATAATGGAAAAGATTATATAAATCTATTCAGAAACCCTTTTGAGATGTATTGGCTTATAATTGTGGAATAAAATGACTTGTGTTATTTTTGGTATTCATCTCTGAGACTATAACTTGTGGTGTGTGTGTATATTGTAGGGTCACAGTACGCAGTAGTTGGTTGTTTATTAAGATTGATTGTTATTAAGGGAAATAGAACTCGTGACAACCCGGATTCCCGACCCCGAATTTTGGGGTGTTACACTGTTAAATATATAATTTTATTTTGGGTTTTCTCTAACATCTTAGGGTTTTGTTACTCAACATGGTATCAGAGTTTAAGCTGGAGCTAGGACTGAGGTTCGATCCCCAGTCACCCCAACATTCTCATAATTTCTTGTGGACAGGAAAGACAATTAATACCCCACAGATGAGCGCCCGTGTTTCACTATTCAACCTGTAAATGAATTTTCGTCAACAAATAAATTACTCATATTCAAGGTTATTATTTGTATCACTAAACTCCAAATTTTTGTGAGCCCAAATTTGAACACGTGATCGCATGATATGCTCAAACCATGAGATGTCATTATAATTAAGATCATGGAACTTGAGTTTGTTAAAAACACTAACACATATATTTTAAACTTTCTTATTTTCATATTTTAAAATGCAAAATTTTTCATGAGATACAATGAAGCCCCATTATAAGATAGTGACGATTGAACAAAACATGTTGGAGAATGAAAAATTTATTTTGAAGAGAAGGAGAAGTCCTTCCTTCTATAACTTTCTATTTTACACTTTAACCTCGAAAGCGCATGACACTAACGCAAACCCTAGCAATTGATCTTCTAAATAATTTTCACTCTACTAAGTATTTATATCTCACATTTAATTAAGCGTCATTTTTCAGACATTAATGAAGCTGGATAATCTGATTGAACACGGAATTCTTCCTATCACCATTTTTTGTGCCTCGTTTTCCTTGATACACATATTGGCTATGTGCTTCTGAGACTCATAAATAATAGAGTTCTTTAAATGTGGTATGATTGATTGTAGAGGATATATTATAATGACTAAAAACTTACCCACTGAAAATCGAATGACTGAGTAATTATACCCTCATCGATGATCCTAACTTGAAGGTGCCTAAAATGTTTAAGTCCGGCTCAAATGGCTTAAACATCTTAGGCACCTTCAAGTTAAAATCATCGATATCAACTATTGCAACCTTTCATACAACTCTTTTTTAATGTTTATAGCAAATTGTGAAGCCAATATTGTAGCTTATCTTTATAATATAAGTTTTCTCTTTTCATCATTTTCACTAATAATTTGTTTCCGTTGCACTATCTCCATGCAACTTATATGAAATAAGATCGCCAATTTTTTTATTGGTGTGAATAGTGTCTGAAAGCATGTTGTATTTACCTGCTCTGAAGACATTTGAACTGTTTTGCAACAAATTTAAAAGAAGACAACTAGAAAGACACTTGAAATTAGATGTAACACCCAAGATGAGGTTACTTACAGATTATAGATTGTGATGATTAGGTTGCATACTAATCGTTAAATGAAGTAATCCACGCATTTATCTAATTAAATACTAATTGTCAGTTCTAACTCCTCACATCAAAGATAAATAGACTGTAATGTCCCTTGACAATTAACTCTGTTAAGTTCAAGTTGCAGAAATTATTTAATGTTTAAACATTTAACTATAATAATTATAATACAAGATTTGTAATGTCGGTCAATAATATACCAAAAAATTATTTTTTTGGCCATCACTCTGTATTTTACTCTATATTTTATGAGTATATCAAATTACGCTAAATGTGCTGATGTTACAGCTTTTATTTGCCAAATTATGATTTTAATTATTTATGATATTACGATTTTTAATATTAAATGCAAGATTTTTGATTTTTTTGATTTGTTAGAATTTGAGGTATATATAAGGATAATGGTGAACATTTTAATTTATTTGTTATTCGTGATGGTGATAAGTGGACGTAATCCTGCGAGTGTTAAATTGACATTATTTTAAAGGGTATTTTGGATTCAAAATATAAAATGACTGTTAATGACTAATATTGTAAAATTTATGAGGATGGCACTTTTAACATAACCATAGTTTTCGAAAAGGGAGTAAAGGAAAAAATACTATATAAAATAGGAAGGAAAAAACTAGAGTTGTAAACGAATCGAACTCGGATGAAATCTAAACGAACTGAATATTGTTTGGTAATTTAATTGGACAAAATTTTTTGCCCGAATTCGAATTTGATAATATTCGAACCGAACACGAACTGTTCGCGAACATATCGAATCGACCAAATACGAATGAAATACGAACTGTTCGTGAACGTATATATATATATATATATATATATATATATATATACTCCCTCTATCTCTTAATACATTTCCTATTTTCCTTTTTGAGTCATTCAAAATACTTTTCCTATTTTCATTTTAAGTCATAGAATTATCTTAAAAATTGTGCCAAAATATCCATATCTCAAATCGTCAGCAAATTGTCAACAAATATTTTAAACCAAAATATCATCATATTATCCTAATATCAACAAAATAAAAATAAAAAGCAACCCTCTTTTTACTCGCACCCGACTCCCTCTTCACCCATGAACCCTAATTTCCCAACCCCTCCTAATTCGCTCTTGGATTAAACACAACCTCCAATTCTCTATTAACCCACAAACCCTAATTTCTCCGTTCTAATTATTTCTTCGATTAAACACTTGATTAAACTGAGCAATATGAATACGCACTATGGATTTTCGGATTCCGACAATGAGGCTACGTGTTCCTATCGATATTCCGACCCTGACCACTGCGATAAATGGGTTCTTTTTTACGGCAAATATGGCTACAACCTTCAGTACAATCGATTGAGAAGGGTACATTCGAAGCAATCTGAAGATAAATCGGAGAGTACATTGAACATGAAACCTCAATCGCCTTCAAATGTAGTTATAATTCATGACTATGAGGTTGATGATAATTCCTGTTGTATGAATATCATTTTAGGACCTTCACTAGGTGGACATCTTTGAATTATTGCTATTACTATTTGGTTAATAAGCATATTCCTTGTCTCTTTTCTACTAACTGACTCAACCACCTTAGTGATAATAGTCTTATATTGCCTTTTTATTTGTATTGTATCTCCCATGAGGAGGTCCAAAACTCATTCCATCATTTGCAACATGTTCGGCTATTTTAATCCAGGATGCAAATGATTGGTGTGGGGTTTAATATCACCCCTTTTTATCATTCTGCCACATGTACTTGATGACATATTCAACTTAGCAGCCAAGTCCCTTATGCATGATCTATCACCCATATTTCCTTCATGAATTATGCCCCTTTGTTGCCATGTTATAACTCTGCCATGCTGCCTTTTGTTTTTCTGCTAAGCTCCATATGCATCTGATAGTTCTTGCTGTGACATTGTACTTAATGACAAAATCTTTAATTGCACCTTGATAAGGTTTTCCTGGATTTTTCTTTGACTGGTTCAAGAATATAAGAATTTCTGATCTTGCATTTGTACTAATCTTCAATTTTGTCTTTTTAACACGTGGTTCATTTAAATCAAACTGATGTTGCATGTGTGAAAGCTCTAGTGGTGGTGGTTCATTAAGATCAAAAGGAAAGAATTCATCACCATTCATGTTTAACCAATGGAGTAGATTTTATAAGTAGATGAGCAAATTTAAAAAAATTGTTTTGTATCAACTGACTACTATAATGAATATTAATTTTGTATTTGTATGTGAGAAGTGAAACGTTAAAATCAATCCATGTGTGTGTAATGCTGTATTTTAATTGGTTGTTGTCAACTTGTCATTTGAAAAAGTAAAATGGAGGGAAAGTTTAGCTAATCTCCCTCCAACCCTCCAACGTTGTGCACCCAACCCAATCATTACTAAGGATAAATTATGTAATTTTTTTAAAACCCGTGCTTTTAACCAAAGAGGAAATGTTATATATATATATATATATAGTCCACATAATTATGTATGTTTCATATTTAGTTAATTAATATCTTCATTTTTTATCTTCTTATGTGTATATAGTTTGTACAAATCTTAAAAAAAAATTCTTATAATTTATATCCCATATTAGTTTTATAGTATGTTTCCATCTTATTTTTTTAACATGTATATATACCTCATATTAAATCATAATTTTAAATTTATAAGATATTATTTCTTGACATTAGAAATGCTAAAGAAATACTAAAAACTTTTATTTATAATAAGAAAAAAAATTACTTTATAAATTCTACTATTATATAAAGTGATTTATTTTCTTGTAAAAAGTTATTATATTTTGTAAAAACTCTAATTTTTTGAACAATTTTAATGCATAAATATCTTAAATAGGCAATTCTTTTTAGTGAATTTTAGTTTAGCCCCCCACTAAAGTTTTTTAGCCCCGCCGCTGCTTATCGGATGAGCGTATCAAACTCGAACAAACTTGACAAGTTTAATTAGCAGTTCTTCGTTTACGATCCTAAATATTTTTTTAATTACTGTTATGGTCCTATCACTTTATAGTATGAATCATTAAATCTTAAACATCTACCGGTATAAATCTTAAACATGAAATGAAGAAAAACTATGGACCAGAAAAACAAATACTAAAAAGTTGAAAAATCCGGGCCGGGGACGTATGGTATTTGGATGATTAGATAGGTGGATAATATAGTTGCTGTCTAGACCAGAATAAAAACACATTATGATGACAATGTTGTTAATAGTGTGACCGGGGTCTTAGTTTAAATCAATCAATTTTGTGTTTGATTAAATTGTTCGACTTGATTAACAACTAGAGTAAAATCTCGATAAATTAATAAACTCGTTAAATTAATTAATTTCTTGTAATCTCAAGCCAAATCCTTTATACTAAATTAATAATTTGCTAAATTTATAAGATAATATTTTTTATTAATACATATAAGTCTCATATAATATACAAATTAATAATTTCATATTACATCAAAATTATAGATTTCTAGTATGTAATTTTACCTAATGTAATGTAATTGTAAAAGTAAATTACGTAATATAATTGTTGTTTCAAAAACATTTTTTTCATGAGACTCACTCTAATTGTGTACTATCATCTTCATCAAATTCTTCTTTTTTATTTTTCAAGACACTATTAATAATTTGTTCATCGTCCAACAATTTACTTAAATTCATAAATAAATTTTAATGTTATTTTAAGTATTAAATAGATGAAAATAAATTATTATTATGAGAATTGTACATGTTATAAAATTTTAAATAATATATCTCGATTAATTAATTAATTATTAATATATCGATGAATTAATAAATTATTAATTTATCAACTTATTAATATTTTGATTAATTAATAATTTTTCATGATACTAAAGATATTAATTTATCGAGATTTTACTGTAGCAATATGTTTTAGTATTTAAGCCTTCCTCCCAAGGTTTTAAGAGTGAAAAAATGAATGAAAATAAAAATAACTAAATATAATATATATTTTTGTCTGTGTTCCCAAGCATCTTCGTAAGAGGAATAACGTGTATGAAAATAATATTCATATACATATTTTATTTAAAAATACTCCAAAAATGCATATAAAAAAACTGAGGTAAAAGTCAAACTTAAGGTAAAAGTATATTTATAAGAGTAACTCTGAAAGTATCCAAAAATATATTGTATTAATATAAAATTTGAGATAATTTAAATAAATGAGTGTTCAAATGGTATTTTAGTGGTGTATTAAAATATTAATATTAAATTATTCATGAGATGTCACATTTTCAAGGCATTATTATTCATGTCTTATTTCATTTATTTCGGTAAAATAATTATTCATTCCTTTATTTCCTCTCATCATCTCAAATCCCTTTAATTATAATTTAAATATATTTTAAATTTAATAATAAGACACACATGTAAACTATGTTGTTGAAAGTAATTTTAAAAACATTGTTTTAATCACTATTACCATTTATTTATAATGCATCATCTAAGAGAATTGCATTTAAATTTTGTCAATTTCACAGTCAAAATTTAAAAAAGTCAAAAAAATTATAGAACCGATAGCAGACGTTTTTGTTACAAAAATCGGCCGATTTTTAAAAAACTGTCGGTAAATCGCTCAAAAATTGGTGTCCAATTTGACCGATTTTCGATAATTCGCCGATAAATCATCCGATTTTCTAAAAATCGCCTGATAAATCGCAAATCGGTACTTCAATTGGATAATTCCGATTTCCGAAATCTGTCAGTGGACGTTAACATTTTTTGTCAATCCTTTAGCAATAAATTAATTAGGGGTGAGCAAAACATATTCGAAACCCAAAAAACTGAACCGAACCGTATAATTTCGGTTCGATTTGATTTGAGTTTTTACAAAAATTTCTGTTAATTCCGTTTTTCGGTTTTAACCGAAATAATATCGGTTCGATTCATTTAATCTAAAATTTCATTCGGTTTAACCGAAATAACCGAAATCTAAATATATTTAGACTGTGTATATATATATATATATATAATATAATAAATATAAACAAAAAATAAACTGTATGTACTTCAATTGGTTAGAATGTATGTATCTTCAATTTAATATAATATAATATGTATTCTTTTTAACATTTCGAATTACTTTTTATTTTCATTTTAAATTATTTTGATAATTTTTTAAATATTTCGGTTTTCAGAAACCAAATCGAATTAACCGAAATAATTCGGTTCGATTTGTGCATAATTTTGATTCGGTGCGATTATGAAAAAATTGTCATTTTAGTTTTTAGTTAATTCGGTTCGGTCACCGAATGCTCACACGGGGCACAAAAAGTTAAAACGGATGGTGTACATTAATTGGAACGATGCTCAGTTCGCACACACCTTTCTCACATGCACCGCCACCCTCTGCGCCAGCGTGGGCACACCATCCATCCCCCTCTTTAACTCACTCAATTAATTAATTAAAACAATTTTATTTTACTAATCAGCTGTACGCCACTTTCCTCGTCAAACTCCTCTCCTCAGATTTACACTTAACGAGTTAATTATTCTTACTCTTTTTTACTTATCCTTTTTAATTTTGCCATTAATTTTAACTTCTGCTTTTACTTCATAGTTCACATTGAATCTGTACTTATCTCAACTACTTCAGGTACATTCATTTATGCACTAGTGTGTGTGTTTGTGCGTGAGAGAGAGAGAGAGATTTGTGTGTTTGTGCGTGAGAGAGAGAGAGAGTTGTGTGTTTGTGCGTGTGCAAGAGAGAGAGAGAGTTTGTGCGAGAGAGATAGAGAGAGAGAGAGGACTAGTGTTGATTATGTTGTATGTTTGCTTAATTGTGAATGTTTTGTTGATAATTATGATAATGTGTTATTTGAGTTTAGAGATCAGTTAATTTGATAAGTTGCGGTGAGATGACCGATACTTTGTGTTTTTGCAGATTGGAGATGTGATACATTGTTATTATATGCATTGGTTATGTGGATTAGGTTTTCGAAGAATAAGTAGATTTATGATCAATGGATGGGAGGAAATTTCTGTCTAGTAACTTGATTCCGCAGATCTGTGGTCAGCTATGTGTTTTATTTGTTCTGGTCTTCACGCCTCGATTATCCAGTGCTTTTACTAATCCCGGTGATGGTAAGTGTAATTTATGACGATTCTGTTGGTGTAGTTTAAGAACTGTATTTATCAACAGAAAGCATTGTAATGTTGTTAATTCTGTTATCTCATCTGCTATGCCTGAAGGCCCTGAACAAAGTATATTAGTTATAATAATATTTAGTTTGTTTTGTTTGATTAGGAGGGAAATTTATTGCCGTTAGGGAGGAACTAAGCGGAGTGAATGTTATCATTTAGAATGATTTTACTTGTAGAATTGCATTTGCTGGACTGGACTTTCTGTGCCAAACATCATATGTAGAATATATGAGGACGTGTTAATTATTATTTTTGATTACATTGTGGTTGATTGGTGCATCTGAGGAGAAAATGTGTGTGTTTCAGCTGACACATTGACTAGTCTCTCGTATGTTGATTGCCCTTTTAATTGCAAAATTTGATTTGTTTTTATGTTGGAACAGTTGCTGCTATCAACAGTTTATATGTTTCTCTGGGATCCCCTCTTCTTCCTGGCTGGGTTGGTGTAGGTGGGGATCCATGTGCTGATGCTTGGCAAGGCGTCCAATGTATTGATTCAAACATAAATTCAATGTAATTCTTTTATTTCTACGGGAGTTATCTTTAGCAACTCTATTAGTGTGTCATCTTCTAATTGTTTTGCATTATAGAATCTTTAATGCTGCTAATTTGGGAGGAGAACTTGGTGATAACCTAGGATCATTTGCATCTATCAGATCAATGTAAGTGTCTCTCCACCTAGTTCTCCTTTATCATGCATGTAGGCATCTTTTAAATTCGTTAGTAATTGCACTAAAAGTTCGTAGGAACTTCATTCACTACTCTATAAATAATCGATGCAAATTTAAATCTCTTTTGAGACTGCTGGTTTATTTTTAGTTAACTTTAACAGGGTAATTCACAAGAATGAGGACCTGCAGATTGGATTCTCAGGTCATACTGTGTGATTTAACAAAGGACATGAAATTCTCTTTAAGTCTCAAACAATAGGCTTATCATCTACTCGCTCGCTTTCTCTGTATCTTTCTCATCTATCTCCTTTCGCTCTTTGCTTGTTACTCCTGATTCTCTGGTTTTCTCCATCTCATTGCTTGTGAGTTGTGATAGTCATGCAATCACTTGCTCTTGTTAAGTTGGTGATAATATTCTTAGGGGACTAGTAATAAATAATACTTTTCTGGCGCACAAGCCGATTCAATTGTGCATTGTTCATTTAGGCATATCACCACATAAGATCACAACCTATTTCAGTTTCTGCTATCACTTCCCCTTACCATGATGTGTTATAGTTTTAAATTAATATGTAGCAAAACTGCGTATGTGTATTTAATCATCTTGATACTGTTTTATTTGCAGAGATTTCAGTGGCAACCAGATTGGTGGAAATATTCCATCCAGTCTTCCAGTTACTCTGCAGAACCTGTACGTTCACAAATACTGGAGGATATTTTGAAATTAAATTTGTTAATATGACAAAATTATCTTTTGCACAAATTATTCAATCTGCCGCATTTTCATTCTAATGCAAAATCCTTTGCTATCTATCTATTAAACTACTATTGGCTTTGACCGCTATATGTGGGAAACTCAACATACATGATAATACGAAGGATATTGTCGATTAATATCATCAAATTCTAGTGAGTTGTGAAATGTAGGTAATATTATTTGCTGGAAAGCTTAAGTTGCCATTTCCCTAGGAAAGGTGAGATGAGAACTGCACATAGATCTTTTGAAAGTGTAGGTAACTGCATAAATCCGAACATCGTGAAGACATTGCAAAATGGGGTATTACGAGGTGGCAGTTCTGTAAATTTCTCGATCTGTGCTCTTATTAATTAAAGTACGAGTTAGAACATTATTAATTTAAACAGTTATGCACGAGGAACAAATCAACATTGTATGCTACATTAAAAGCATATTCATTAGTTCTGCAAAATCATTAAAAATATCTCTAGATAGAATTTAGAATTTTGATCATATATTTATGCATAAAAAATGATAGTCTTTACCTTTGGCAGTTTTCTTTCAGCGAACAAGTTCACTGGAAGTATACCTAGTTCTTTGTCATCCTTAAGTCAACTTTCAGCTATGTAAGTTTTATGGCCCCAGTCTTCTTGATGTTGATGAGCGTAGCCCGTGCCTATCAGATAATTTCTCTGACCTGTAATCCTGTGTGTTTCAGGTCTCTAGACAACAACCAGTTAACAGGGGAAATACCTGATAGCTTTCAAGGGCTCACAGTTTTGGTCAATCTGTAGGACCACATACAGAAACTCTTCCTTTCCTGCAGAAACTGTAGTGAGTTACTAATAAATGGTAAAATTTGTCTCTGTACAGTGATTTATCTGCTAATAATTTGAGTGGACAACTGCCACCTTCACTAGAAAGCCTGTCTTCTCTGATGACGTTGTAAGTGGCTTCTTTTTATAAATTTTGGCCACTTAAGTTCATCCATTTATTCATATAAATAAGTTAACTGTTTGACTCACAGCCATCTGCAGAACAATCAGCTTTCTGGAACACTTGATGTTCTTCAAGATCTTCCTCTTCGAGATTTGTACTCTTCTTAACCATTCTACATCAGCTTTTTGGTTTTTATTATATCTTTAATACTGGTTGAAGATAATTGTCACGTGGAAGGTTTTATAAGGGATGTTGGCATGTCATGATTTACTCACGCTTTCCTCTTTCTCACAGGAATGTTGCAAATAACATGTTTTCTGGACCTATACCTGAAAAGTTGTTTAGCATCCTCAAATTCACGTGAGAGCCAAAATGATAAGATATTGTTTAATGTTTACCTTTAATTATTATTAGGTGTGATACAAAGGCTTGTGCAACAGTGGATGTGAATATAGTTTCTAATGTTATGACTCATGTATATTGTATAATCTAATATTGTGTAACTTCTTTTTTGTGGATAAACTGTTTAAAATGGGTGTTCGGAGTAAGGTCATTTTAACTATATAGTGCTAACATCACATTCTGTCTTGCAGAAATGATGGAAATCCATTCAATACTAGTGATTCTCCACTATCTCCACCATCTCCATCAACATTGCCAGGAACTCGGCCACCTGCACCACCATTCTTTAAGGTTCCGTCCTCTGATCAAACACCAGGGAAACAGAGACCTGCAAAGCAAGCACCGAATAAGCGAGCCGATGGACCATCTACCACGGAGGATTCAAATTCTAAACGAACTGGAAAGACATTGACTACCAAAAAAATTGTCTGGATATCAATTGCATCGGTGTTGTTTTTGCTAATATTGGTGCTGGTGCTTTTGCTTTTTATCCCGAGGTGCTATAGAAGATCTCATGAGGCTAGTAGAATACCTAAGCGACATGAAATAGCTCCATACACCGGCAACAGAGAGAATATTGGAGACAATGAATCCTTGATACAACCTATCAACCAAGATGAGAAAAGTCTCTCTCTCTCTCTCTCTCTATATATATATATATATATATATATATGTGTGTGTGTGTGTGTGTGCGTGTGTGTGTGTCTGTATGAAATTGTTTTTGGCGTAGTTTTGTGGTGTTATGCAAATTAACTTATGTCACAAATTTGTTTTTTAGTACCAAAGCTTCCAGCTGTGATGTCAAAGGAAGAACAGCCAACACGACCAAGAACAATGGAATGGGCTGCAAAGCCGAAAAAAGAAGAGTTCAGTGTCCAACGAATTAGTCAAACCACAATGCCTAATGATCATGAAACCAACATGGCAAGATTTGATATAGATTCCATTAAACCACCACCACCTCCACCATCACCTCCGCCACCACCATTACTTCCTTTTGACAAAGTCATTGTAAGACCCATTCCTGCAGCTGAAATTCCAGTAAAGCCTTCCACTAGAACTCTTCCTCCAACTTTTGTGAGGTGTTACACAATTGCTTCTCTTCAACAATATACAAATAGCTTTTCTCAAGAAAACCTGATTGGAGAGGGAATGCTGGGAAGTGTTTACAGAGCACAGCTTCCTACTGGGAAGGTACAATTGTTTAAATAAATCGATAGCTTTCCTGACTATCTTGGTTTTTCTTTGGTTGTAGATTTGCTCGCTTAGTTTTTCTTTAAATGTAGCTTTCTTGATAGTGTCCAACATGGTTAAGTGTCCAACTGTTGGGATCGGCAACATTTTTTAAAATTTACATGTTTTTGGCCTAAACAAGTGTCCCAGTGCCCATACCATGTCCGAGTGTCCGACACAAGTACTGGAGGCAAAATGGAGAGTCCGGGTAATATATGACTGGGTGATTCCATTAATTTACGTTCAACATGTCCCTTTTGCTGATCCCATGTTCCATATCTTTTGGTTGCTTGCTACTAGTACTAGCTGACAGATTTCTATCCTGAAAATATACTTATATTTGTTTTAAACACATTCTCTTACTTCCTGAGTACTTTATTCCTGCCACCGCTCATTCTTCTTTGCAACTTGCTCAATTCAGAATTTCCAGTAAGCATAGAAAATCACTACTTAACAACCGGATATTCAAGTTAATTAACTACTAATAACAGATAAATGAGTATAACATAAATATCTTCAGTCATGTATTAGACACCTTTCATTTCATAAACACATTATAATTACATATTTTGAGCTTTGAGGTGGTGATTGGTGGTTTTGCTCCACATAATTTTTTTAATGAGCTTAATATTTAATTTGTAAAACGTATTCCAGAATAATTTTAGTCGACGAATCAAGAGTAGCAGAGGGTAGGCAACTACACAGTAAGGGAATAGTTAGAGATCTATATACTCTAAAGACCTCCCACTGTCCCACACCCTCCTTGTGATCATAAATAGAAAAATATTAACTCATATCATTTAGTTTGTAGATCTTGATGAGATTTTTAGTGTCAAACTTGAGCTACTTGGACCCTCTTTATTTCTTACTCAGAATACATAATGTCTTAGTCTTCACAATATTTTTTGCTATTATTGGACGTGAAGTGCTGTCTTTTATTTCACCACAAGTGAGTTTATCTGTACAATATTAATCATTGTCACATATTTATTTTGTTAAACACGTCTATAGATACTTGCTGTCAAGAAGTTGGATAAAAGGGCTTCCAGTCAGCTGAATGACGACGAGTTTGTTGACATGGTAAACAGTATTGATAAAATACGACATGCTAATGTTGTCGAGATTATGGGTTATTGTGCTGAGCATGGTCAAAGGCTCCTGATTTATGAGTACTGTGGTAATGGGACTTTGCAAGATGCACTACATGCTGATGATGAATTTAAGAAGAGACTTTCATGGAATACTCGTATCAGGATGGCACTTGGAGCTGCAAGAGCTTTAGAGTATGTAAAGCTAAAACTAGAATCTCATATTTTACCTGTTCAGATAGGTGGACCATACAAAAGAGGTTTTTATTCAATACATAAAGTTGAATAGTATTGCTTATGACAGTTATTTATTTAAAGGTTAATAAACAACATTAAGATGGTTGTTTATTGATGTATAATGACGTTTCTCTACCGGTTGACTAATTAAACTCGAAAATCTGTCATAAACATTCTTAATGTCGGAGACAATTTTAACAATCTGCTCTTACCCGGTTAATTTAGATTTGTATTTTTATAAAGTAGGAACATGTATACAAGAAATCAAAAGTATATGTTTGATGAATCATGAAAGTTTTTTTACTAGTTATAACTTATATGTCGCATTATCTGAAGAAACAGTTTTGGAACTAGTTATGGAAGTCTTTTATATTAAACGGCTTAAACAGGGTATCTGTTGACTGTTAATGCAAAAATCACTGAATACAGTAAAGAAGAAAACAAAAGCAGAATATCATTGTTATTTAGTACTCAAAAGCAGCCAACTTTCTTATAGACGGCCCTCACTCTGTTTACTTACGAATTATTCTATTTACTTCCGGGGTGGTTCTTGTTTTTGCTACTGCAAAACAACACGTCTTAGTAATTTACAACCTTACGTGTATTAATGTTTATAGTTACATTCTGCTATGAAGGTATCTGCACGATTTCTGTGAGCCACCTATCATTCATAGAAACTTCAAGTCTGCCAATATCCTCCTCGACGATGATCTTGTGGTGCATGTCTCAGATTGTGGTTTGGCATCTTTAATATCATCGGGCTCCGTGAGCCAGGTAATTATACTGTTTATTGCACATGTATTCTTGCACAGAATGGAGAAGGGAATTATTTTATGTCGCATCTGACTTGGGATAAATTCTTTATATACAAGTATAACATAATATTGGGAAGAATATGGAAAGAAGGAAATTGTAAAACTGTACCAAGACAAGAACAGCTATAACCGATAGGATATTTAACAAGAAGTAATTATGTTTAACATTCCACCTTAATCGTAACTGTGATCACACAACTTCACTCTTTCTGATTGTTGTCTGATCAAAGCAAGTCATCTCAACTTACAGATTTGTCAAAATACACTTGCAATGATACCTAATACCATAGTAATACAATTAGGCAGGTAATTAAGTCATTTAACAATGTCCCAGGTCTAAGTATTGACCTTTTCTGTAACTTCTTAGAGGTCCCAATTACTTATATCTACAGCTGGTCCACGGATCCTGTGTACTTCAATGATATATATCTGACTAAAGATTTCAATTCTTATTGATGCAAGACACCACTGGTGATGACAATGCGAATATATATTTTCTTTTTATTAACAAATTTGTTGCAAACTTTATGAAGCAGTGTTAAGTTTAAGGGAAGGTACAAACTTAGCTGTAAAAGAGTACTATTGTAGTATCGTGTGACATTTTATCTACCTTCTCTCCTCTTGTATTAGCAAAAAACTGCTTGTTAAATTACGAATCAATATTCGAAGTATTTGTACTAAGTGTGTGTCAGTATCCCAAGTATTTCTTGTAAGTTAACCAGTATTATGAAGTAGTACGTGCATACGTGCTGTAGACTTATTTAAGTTCTTCTCTTTCAGCTGTCAGGAAGTCTCCTTTCAGCATATGGGTATGGTGCTCCAGAATTTGAGTCAGGAATTTATACTTCTATGAGTGATGTCTATAGCTTTGGAGTGGTGATGTTAGAACTCTTAACAGGCAGAAAGTCATACGACAGGTAAAAGAGTACGAACTGAACCATGTTGCCAAGTGATATTTCTTTTTTCAGACTAATGTGTTGTCTTTGAATCTTAATTAGGACACGGACTCGTGGTGAGCAGTTTCTAGTGCGATGGGCAGTCCCTCAACTTCATGATATTGATGCCTTGTCTGGAATGGTTGATCCTTCTTTAAATGGGGAATACCCAGCCAAGTCATTATCACATTTTGCTGATATCATAGTGCGGTGTGTTCAGGTGAGTTTCATTACAGTTCTGGTCTTTAATATGAATATTTTTTTTGAACTACTTTGAAGTAGGATTCTAGCTTAAGCTATTCCAAGCCTGAAAAGATAATATCAGTCCAGACCAAATCTATGGTATTCCTCATTAATCTTGTTGAGTCCTTTCAGCTCTGCTTGTATTTTTTGAGTGATATGTCAGTTTCTATAAGAAGGTGTTTTGCTCGGAGCTTTAAACAGTATCCAGTTATCCAAATAAGATACAGATTTTCCTACTTGCATGCCCTAAGGATGTCTTTTGCTTATATATATAAGCATGTCAAGTCATAAGAAATTTATGGATATTTTTAACAAACATGGAAATGCAAATGTGACTCCTTACTATTAGGCAGAGGAATTGCATTCTTTTGCAAAGATCAATAAAAGTTACGACTTTTTTGTGAGTAAATAAGTACGTGTGAGGCACCAAAAAGCTCGACCTACTTGGTTGTTGTATGTCACGAGTAAATTTATTCACTGATCTCGTGTTTCCATAATTATTTGTCTTGCTTTAAGCAGAGTAAACTTCCTTTTCGTTGCAGGCAGAGCCAGAGTACAGACCACCAATGTGTGAAGTTGTTCAGGACCTCATACAAGTGATAAGAAGGGAGTGACGTAGATTAGGCGTAGATATTCAGCTCATACAGTAAAGAAGCACAATGTTGATTCGCCGAAAACAAGCATTAGGCTGGATTCTTCCTTTAACCATTTATATTCACAGGGTCATCCCGGCAAGCAAATTATTGGTACGTAGTTAGGAATCTTCAGTGGACGGGGGGGGGGGGGGGGGCGCTGGGATTACTTATTCTTTGTGCTTGGTGTTGGTAGTATGTACACTGTTAATACCATATGGATGCGGCATAAATCATAATGTGCACTGACCCGATTATTTGTAAAGTACGTAGTCTGATTTTGTTATTGTTACCAAATTTTGATAGTGAAAATCATAGTAGATGTATATTCTGAGAACCTAATTTTTACTCTATACATAACATAAAAATGCTTCCATTTGTTTTGTTCTTTTTCTCCATCACCAAAGTCAAGATAGAACGGCATCCTATTATGATCAGATTTATGAGGGGCTCTGGATATTTGTATTAATTATTTTGCGGTATATCTGATAAGTTTACATACATTTCAGCTGTAGAGGCCAAGCTGCGCGATCGACTAAGGCTGGACAAAATCGAAATACCGAACCGGTCCGTGCTAATTCGATTCGGTCTTGATTTTGCAGAAATTCGGTCTATTCGGTTCACACCGAATGGACCGAAATAAAATTTTGTTCGGTCCGATTCTTTGAAAAACTAGTTCGGTTAGGGCCGAATAGATAGACCTAATCTTAAATATTATATTATATACTTTTTACATAAATTTTAATGTGTAATTGTATTTATAGTTTATACACTCTTAGAACTCTATATATCACATTACTTTAATAATATTTAAGATTATATAATTTTTGATTTAATTTTTAACACAATTTCCTTTTTTTAATAATTTTGGTCGGTTCGGTTCAAACCCGATTGAATCGAATTATTGTGGTTTATTTCGGTCCATAATATAATTTCGATTCGGTTCGATCTCTGAAAAAATGACTAAATAATTTTTCGATCTATTCTATTCGGTCCAATTTTGGATCGAACCGACCGAATGCTCGGATAGTAGCTAGCCCCTTGCAGCCTTGACATTGATATTTGTGAATATCTATTCCCTTGTGCAACTCATGCCGCTACTTAAATATGTTAAATGACGAGTAGAATAATATTACGTATTAAATTTTATCAACTTATTTCTCTATTTACTCCCATTTTAATTTTCGATTTCGTTTCCGCCTCCATTCGCAAATCCAATCAATAGCAACTGATAGCCTATATTAATACAGACCCAATAACAGAGACCCAGGGCCCAATAAAAAGAGCCCAGAAAGTACCCAGCTTTAATCTTGAAGGGCCCAGGACGCGTGGCAACATCACCACCGTCCAGGTACCCCGGATCCAGAACATTCCTACGGTCCGGATTCGATAGTACCCTGACGCGTTCAGGCGTCCACATGCCCTACAGTCCAAAAGGCACACCTACGGTCCAGATAAAAAGGTACAAACCCCTAAACCCTAGGGAGATGCCTGTAAAAGGCAGGACAAAAGTAAGGTTACAGGTTACAATCTCTCTCACATTTACTTACATACACACACACGTACACACTATACAAACGTTTTGCATAATTCCCGTTTTGCCCCATTTTCTCCTTAAAACCCTTTCTCATTCTCACGCCGGAGGTGCCGCGGGGACGCCACCCCCTCCGGTTCTGTTTTGTAGGTTCCCACCCTACAGTTACACCGCACGCCGCCGTCATTTCTGTCCAAACGGAGCTTGAGTCCGGACCCAACTAGGAGAAGGCCCCGGGGTGATTTGGGATTATCATTGGCGCTAGAAGGAGGGGTCGAACCTCCGACCAGTGGTGTTCATATCCACAACTTCTACCCTACCCAGCAACTAAGAATACCATCCCTCAGTAAGAACGCCACTCCCAATCTCTTAGATCTGTTTTTTACGAATTATATTACTGTAAATTTGTGGTACCGTCGAATAACTATGACTACGAGAAAGAGCAAAGCGGCTGTTTCTACTTCTTTCCTTCCACCTCCACCCCGACCCAGGGACGGAGATATGGAAGATCTGGACGAAGGCCCCCCATAACCCAGACTCCCTCTCAAAATCTCCAACCAGGAGACCAGAGAATAGTCATCGAGAAAGCTGCCCATAAGCACACTGGAACTTCCGCCAACCCCTGAGGAAACATGACCCCAGATCAGATACAGGCGGCGATGGACCTGTGGAAGGAAAAACATGATGCCGAGCCTGAGACCCGCCCAGGGGATCAGCGAGAACGATCCGGAGAATCCCGGGGATCCGTCTTTGATCGGATTGCAAAGAATTTAAAGAAACCGTCAGAGGACGCCAGAGATGAAGTAAAGAGAGCTGCCCTCCGAGAGAGAATCCGAAAAGAAGAAGAATCCAAAGCCCAAGAAGCTATCGAAAAGCGAATCCGGGAGGAAGAGGCAAAGCTAAAAAGAAAGGCACACCGGATTCATGTTTCTTCCGATTTGGAGCCTGAAAAGGAGTCTAAGCAAGAACAAATGGCCCGGGCCCTTCAGGATCTCAAAAGAAAAGTAGAAAGCGATATGGAAGTGGGTGCGGCAGCCACCCCGTTCACCAAGAAGTTGGAATCTACCCCCAGAGAATCAGGGCTGAAGCACTTCAATTTTGACTCTTTTGATGGGTTAGCCGACCCCGAGGAGCATCTGAACTATTTCGAGTAAATCTCTAATATTTATGATTATAATGACCTAACCAGATGCCGATTCTTCGCATCAATATTAAAGGGGGGTGCTCAGAAATGGTTCAGCCGCATTCCATCCCGGAGTGTGGACTCCTGGAAAGACTTCCGCGAGATATTTTTGAAAAGATTCAGAGCAAACCGGATGAACGAGCTGCAAATGTGTCATTTGGAGACAATCCAGCAGAGAAGCAAGGAATCCCTCCCCGAATTTATCAAGAGATTCCAGGAAGCAGTCAATCAACTCTCCAACTTAGAAGAAAAGGAAGCAGTAAACATCTTTCAGAGAAATTTGCATCCAATATCCTGCGAAGGATACGTAAAAGATTTGATTCACAGGGAACCCCAGAGCCTGGCGTCCGCTTATGCCTTGACATCAAAGTTCATAAAGGAAAATGATTTTCTCAAGTCAATGAAAATGAATCGGAGAATTCATGACGATGACGAATCCCCGGAGCGTCACTCGTCGTCCCGAAAAGACAAAAGATACAAACTGGACAAACATGCCAACTATATTCAACAAATCTCGGGGAACCCCACCCCGGGATGGTTACTCTGAACCAAGGAAAAATGAAAGAAAACCTAAGGCCAAAAGGGAGCCCAAGTCGGAACCCGAATGGACACCCCTCAACCGGCCCCGGGCTGACATTTTGCGCGAAGTTAAGGGTAAGCCGTTTAATTATCCACCGAAACCTTTACTAGCGCCTCCCGAGAACAGGGCCCGGGACAAGCATTGTGGCTATCATGAAGATCATGGCCATACCACAGAAAACTGTTTCTCTCTCAAGATGTTCATAGAAGACCAGATCAAGAAGGGAAACATGAACCAGTATCTTCAAAGGAGGTTGAATGATAAAGACAGGGCCCCGGGAAGCGGCAAAAATGTGGTGAACGTTGTCTTTGGAGGCACAACTTCTCCGCCCCGGAGCTCGAACCAGGAGAATGACGTGATGATGATCCAGCCTCTGGAAGACGAGCCAATCTGCTTCTCTTACTCTGATTATGAGGGACTCGATCCGGATCACAATTTGGCATTGGTTGTAACCCTAGATGTCGCAAATAATGAGGTAAAAAGAATTTTAGTTGACAATGGTTCCTCTGCTAATATTGTATTCGAGCACACACTTAACAGGATAGAGCTCGGCCACCTCCGAATGGACCCCTGTGTTGAAGATCCCTTGTACGGATTTGGAAACACAATGATTCTAATCCGGGGCGTCATTTATCTTCCTATTATCTTTGGAACTGTACCCCGACAGGTCTCTCATATGATTAAGTTCTATGTGATTAGCGCAACCTCATCATACAATATGATCCTTGGAAGACCCTCAATCACCAAGCTTAGGGCAATCCCCTTAACTATTCACTTAAAACTCAAATTCCCCACCCCGGGAGACATCGGAGAATTGAAAGGAGACAGGGAGATGGCAGGGAGATGCTATGGTCAAGCCTTGGTCATGGCAGAAACGGAACCGGAGAACAGGAAAAAGATAATGTCCCTACCCAAGAGGCAAAGCAGAAAGAAGCATCAAGAACATCTCAGTAAAAGGGCCCGCTTGGACGTAAATATGATTGAAGACTCCGGGTACAGCATAACCAACGCTGATGCCCGGATTCAGAAATTTGTGGAAAGCAAGGAGAAGACAAAGGTCAAACCTGCCCAACAGACAATTGAAGTAGAGTCGGAACCCGGGAACCCCACCCGGAAAACCAAAGTCGGCAAAGGCCTGGAAACCACCTTCC
This sequence comes from Apium graveolens, assembly GCF_009905375.1. Classification (NCBI taxonomy): domain Eukaryota; kingdom Viridiplantae; phylum Streptophyta; class Magnoliopsida; order Apiales; family Apiaceae; genus Apium; species Apium graveolens. Next base: position 7,094,993 of record NC_133649.1, on the reverse strand, counting down.
AAAAAGAGCTTATTGATCTATTGAAAGAATACGTTGATGTATTCGCTTGGTCCCCAGACGACATGCCGGGGATTGACGAATCTGTGGCGATGCACAGCCTGGATGTAGATCCAAAATAAAGACCAATCAAGCAAAAAAGAAGAAACTTTGCCCCGGAAAGGCAGCAGGCAATCGATCAAGAAGTTGAAAAGTTGCTAAAGGCAGGTATCATCTGTGAAATTAAGTATCCGGATTGGCTAGCAAATGTTGTGCTGGTCAAGAAACCCAATGGAAAGTGGTGAATGTGCGTGGATTACACAAGTCTCAATTCGGCGTGTCCTAAAGACTCCTACCCCCTCCCCAACATTGACCAGCTGATAGATGCAACCTCGGGTCATGTTATGCTAAGCTTCATGGATGCTTTTTCGGGATACAACCAAGTCAAAATGAATCTGGCAGATATCGCGAAGACGTCGTTCATTACACACCGGGCTGTCTACGCTTTTGTTATGATGTCGTTCGGGTTAATCAACACCGGGGCAACGTACCATAAAATGATAAATACCATCTGGATCACATCAAAGACCTCAAGGAATGCTTCGACAATCTGAGAAGATCCAACATGAAGTTGAACCCGGAGAAGTGCGCTTTCGGGGTCCCCTCTGGGAAGTTTCTCGGTTTTCTGGTCAGTGAGCGGGGAATAGAAGCCAACCCGGAAAAAATCAAAGCTATAATGGAAATGACAGTTTCCCAAACTCAAAAGGATATTCAGAAGCTCGCAGGATGCTTGGCAGCTCTTCGCAGATTTATCCCAAAATTGGCAGAAAGGTGTTTGCCTTTCTTCGAGCTGTTAAAAGGAGCCCGGAACAAAAAGCTGATCGACTGGACCCCGGAGTGCCAAATAGAGTTTGAGGAAGTCAAACGACATCTGATGAACCCGCCTATTCTGTCGAAAGCAAAGCTTGGAGAACCTCTTTATCTCTATATTGCAGCCGGAAAAAGAGCGGTATCCTCTGCACTCATCCGGGATGAAAGTGGTTCCCAAAGCCCGATATACTATATAAGTCAGGTCCTAAAGGACGCTGAAACCCAGTACCCAAACTTGGAGAAATTCGCCCTGGCTCTTGTGCACTCGAGTAGAAAGCTAAGGCAATATTTCCAGGGCCGGGAAATCAGGGTGATCACTAACCAACCACTGCGGAAAATCATTCATAATCCAGATGCCTTTGGGAGATTAGTCAATTGGGTGATTGAATTGAGCCAATTCAATATCAAATTTGTCCCAAGGACAACTATAAAAGCCCAGGTGTTGGCCGAATTCGTCATGGAATGTACCTTTTCAGAAGTCCCGGAGATAACTAAAATTCAATCCGGGGAAGAAAAGGAGACTAGCAACCGAAATTCTTGGACATTACATGTTGATGGTTCGGCAACAGCCGAGAGGTCCGGGGCTGGCCTAATCCTTTCCAGCCCGGGCGGTTTCACAATCCAACAAGCCATAACCTTCGCTTTCAAAGCAACAAACAACCAGGCCGAATATGAAGCTCTCCTCTCCGGACTCAGGCTAGCCAAATCCCTTGGGGTAAGAGGTTTAACCATCTATAGTGACTCTCAAATCGTGGTAAGGCAGACCAGCGGTGAATATATTGCAAAGGATCCCAAACTTGCTCGATATCAGGAAATGGTGAGAAGTATCCTGGAAACCATCCCGGACTCAACCATCTTGCAAATAAACAGAGAAGAAAACGCGAAGGCAGATGAGCTGTCCAAGCTCGTCCAGAATACTTCAGACTTAAGCAGTTCGGTTTACTTCGAGGAGCTCGACGCACCCAGCACCAACCGGCCCAAGGTATTATATGTCAGCAGCCCGGATAACTGGATGACTCCTTACATAGCTTATCTTAAGGACGGGACCCTGTCGGAAGACCAGAACAAAGCGCGATACATCAAGTATAAGGCTGCCCATTTCTTTCTGGAAGATAATCAGCTATACCGGCAAACCTTCTCTGCCCCGACTTTAAAATGCGTCGACCCGGACGAAGCAGATTATTGTCTCCGAGAGGTACACGAAGGAATCTGCGGGGATCATTTAGCCGCTAAAGCTCTAGCCTACAAAGCCATCAGACAAGGCTACTATTGGCCCACCATCCACGTCGATGCAGTTTCCTATGTGAAGAAATGCAGCAAATGTCAAAAGTTTAGCAACGAGCCAAAGCAAAGTTCAAGCCTCCCGGGGTCAGTCCTCTCCCCGATCCCATTCGAAGTCTGGGGAATTGACATCATGGGTTCTTTCCCCCGAGCGAAGGGGGATCTGCGTTATGTACTGGTGGTGATCGATTATATGACTAAGTGGGTAAAAACCAATGCCATGAGAACCATCAATCAGCAAGACTGCATCAAATTCGTTGATTCAATTGTGATGAGGTTCGGAATCCCGATGGTTTTAATCTCGGACAACGGCCCGCAATTTGTCGGTTCAGACTTCGAAGCATATTTGAAAGAGCTCAGGATAAAGCATAAAAAAGCATCCGTAGCCCATCCCCAGGGAAACGGACAAGTAGAGGTTACTAACAGAACCATACTCTGAGGTTTGAAAAAAAGGTTGGAAGAATCTAAGAAAAGCTGGCCAGACGAGCTCCCGAGGGTCCTTTGGTCCTACAGAACCACCTCCCGGACCGGAACTGGTGAGACTCTATTTAAACTTGCTTACGACACCGAGGCTCGGCTACCAATAGAAACCGGGTCCCCTTCTCATAGAGTGGTCAACTTTGACGAAGTCTCCAACATAGAAGGCCTTAAAACCAACCTCGAACTCTTGGATGAAGTAAGAGACCGGGCTGTAGAAAAAGTGGAAAGCTACAAGGAAAAGACAAAGCTTTACTTCGCGAAGAAGGCCAAGATAAGAGAATACGTGGTAGGAGATCTACTACTCCGAGACACCGAAGCTTCGGGCCCAACTAACCAAGAGAAACTACAGCCGAACTGGGAAGGCCCCTACATAGTCAAGGAAGTGCTCCGTCCGGGAACTTACAAGCTGAACTACCTCAGCGGGACCGAGGTCCCCAACACCTGGCACGGAACCCGGCTAAGGAAATTCTACCAGTAAGAAAATGGTACACATTCTGGGAATATTTCTACATCTATACTGTGATATCTTGATGTAAATACTATTCTCATTCACCCCAGAATGTAATTTTTGCTTTCAATTTAAATGAAAAACTCTACTTTATCTACCATAGCTTGAATCAATTTCATTATGTTGCTTCTTTATCTGCCATCAAATTTAAATAAACACAACCCATGTGTACTTAGAAAATTTCTATTTATTAAAAATTTTACCCCATCCAGGGGTCTGCATATACACAACCCATGTGTACTTAGAAAATTTCTATTTGTCAAAAATTTTACCCCATCCGGGGGTCTACAAAAACTCAGCCCATGAGTACTTGGAAATTTTTTATAAGTTGGAAATTTCACCCCATCCCGGGGTCTGCAAAAACTCAGCCCATGAGTACTTGGAAAATATTTATAAGTTCTAAATTTTACCCCCACCCGGGGTCACAAAAAGCACAACCCATGTGCACTTACAAAAATCCCTACAATTTAAAAATGTTAAGTTAGAATTTCTAAATTAGAAACTCTCATATGCGAAGCAAAGCGATAAGTGAAAAGAAAGAAAAGTATAACTACATTAAACAACCCCGGGGAAACACACCCCGGGGGCAAATCGAAACCATCCAAGTTACAAACGAAATTAAATTAGCCAAAAGGCTGAGTTCAGACAATACTTAAAAAGCAGTAAATGGAAATTACATGCCAAAAAATGGTAAAGTCTTCAAGCTTCTGCTGCAGGCTCGGTAGGAGGAGAATGAGGTTGCTCCGGATTACCTTCTGGAATGGGAGGCTGCTGGGCGAGTGGCGATCCGGGAGAAGGAGGGGCATTACTGGAGGTTCCGGCACCAGACTCCCTTGCCTGGATGGCTTCCTTCTCTTGCTCTAACCGGGTCTCCTCCTCAATATACTTCTCCAGGAAGACATCGATCGTACCTTGAGGTTCTTCGCCCAGGTACTTGGAAGCAACCCTCCAGCAAATCTGGATCTTCTCCAGCGCTTTGTCGTTCAGCTCCTCATAGTATGCCGGAGTACCACGGAACCCAGCCAGGACCTCTTCGGGAGTGGGTCGGGCGGCAAGATCATCCTTCAGCTTCTTTTTTTCCGCCATCATCTCCCGGACGGAAGCTTCGGCCCGGTCTCGCCTCTACCGGATCTCGTCAAGAAGCTTCTTGTGCACAGCAGCCTCCTTGGCATTCGCCTCCTTCAAATCATGTATCTCTCGGGACAGCCTCTCAGATTTAGTCTTATAAACCTCGACAGCATCAGCCTTCGCCTGTAGGCTTCGGGTTATGCAAACCAATCCAGCAACCTGGGAATTAGCCTGAAATTATTACTCATCACGTTTAGATGATACGAATACAGAAAAAAGGCAAGTACAAAACCAAAAATCAAAATAATACAAGAAAAGAACTTACAGCGGTAATCTCCTCCTGAAGCCCGACCAGGAAGTCATCGAGGGGCTCCTTTCTGTACTTCTTCCTTTTGGCCGTGCTGACATAGTTCTCAAAAAGCTCGCTCCGACGAGTCTCCGGGGTAAAGCTATCCAGCAAGGCCTGTTGTGCATATGTTGTGTACTTGATGATTTCATAAACAAAACACCTAAGTAGATTTTCCTTAGTGAAATAATGTAGCACTCGACGGATAAGAATTATAGTCCCGACGGATAACTCATTATAGTCCCGACGGATGATGATTTATTATCCATCGAGTGAGTAGCTTATGTAATAATGAGTTTGTAGCACATTTTTGCATACACCTTTGTATAGATTCTGTAGTAGCATATAAGTCATGTTGACTTTAACTAGATATGCAGAATAGGTTGATTAATTGTACATAGATGATGTCTTGTAATTTTGCATAAATGAATTGAAGTCAAGTGCCAAAATAGCTATCGACAGATGATTAACAAAGCCATCGACGGATGATCAAATGGCTATCAACGGATGTTTTATATAACAGTCGACGGATGATCAATGAAGCCATCAACGGATGATCATGTACTCAACGGATAAAGAATTCAAACATCAGTTGACAGTGACAACTGGTCACATGCGTCGGGATGTATGCAAATGGAATGAGGAAGCCTATTAACTGGGTAATAGAGAACAAAGTAACAAAGCATTAGACCCGATAGTTTTTATAATGATTCTATCTTTTGACTTTGTAATCTTGGTAATATATAAACCAAGAAGTAGCAAATAGAAAAAAAAAAGATCTGAGATACAAAAAAAAGTGAGAAATATTTGTAAGCAAAATTATTAGCATTTCTCTGTATTCTCAGTAGTTCAAATTTGTAATCTCTGGTGGAATTGTTTAAATCCACCAGAAAGTTTTTAAAGACTCTTGTTTTTAATTACTTATGTTTTGATTCACTTAAGTTTTTATTCTGCATTGTGCTAATCAAAACACTTATATTTGTATTGGAGTTTGAACATTTTTATTTTAAGAAGAAGGTTCAAGAATTCCATTCCACTCATATTCTGTAATTCTTGTTATATTGTTAAGGGACTAGCAATTGGTATAAGAGCAAGCTCTTAATCAACAAAGAGTTTAAATATCAAAACAATTCAGCAAGATGAACAAGAAGGATGTTGGAGTCAAGATTCCTTTTCTAGATAAAGATAATTACCATCATTGGAAGGTAAAGATGCATCTTCATATACTTTCTCAAGATGAGACCTATGTGGACTGCATAGACAGAGGCCCTCATGTTCCAATGAGAGCTGCAACAGGAAACGAGCCATCAGTTCCCAAGCCAAGGCATGAATGGTCTGATCCTGACATTGAACAAGTCAGGAAGGATAAAAAGGCCATGAATATTCTGTTTAATGGAGTTGATGCAGACATGTTTGACAACATTATCAACTGCAAAACTGCCAAGGAAGTCTGGGATACTATACAGATAATCTGTAATGGCACTGAGCAAGTTAGAGAAAATAAGATGCAGCTCTTGATTCAGCAGATGAGCATTTTCACAATGAAGAAAGTGAGTCTCTCACTGACATTTTTAGTAGGTTTCAAAAACTACTAAATGCTCTTAAGTTGCATGGAAGAGTCTATCAGACTAAAGACTCTAATATGAAATTCCTTAGATCTCTTCCAAAGGAATGGAAACCAATGACAGTCTCATTAAGAAACTCACAAGATTATAAGGAGTTTACTTTGGAGAGACTATATGGCATCCTGAAAACCTATGAGCTTGAAATAGAGCAGGATGAAAGGATGGAGATAGGAAAGAAGAAAGGAGGATCCATTGCACTAGTTGCTGAGTTGGAAAAAAAGAAGGAAGTGAAGATGGAAGCTGTTGAATCAACTTCAAAGGTCTGTGAGAACAAGGGCAAGGGGCTTGCAGTAGAAAGTGAAGATTCATTGAGCTAAGATGACATGGAGGACATTGATGAGCACCTAGCATTTCTTTCCAGGAGATTTGCCAAGCTCAAGTTCAAGAAGAACTTTGGAGCAGCCAAGCCAAATAGAAACATGGTGGATAAGTCAAAATTCAAATATTTCAAATATGGCTTGACAGGGCATTTTGCCAATGAGTGTAGAAATTCAGATTCCAGTAAGAAAAAGTTTGAGTCTGTGGATTATAAGCAAAAATACTTTGATCTACTCAAACAAAAGTAAAGGGCTTTTATTACACAAGAAAATAACTGGGCAGCAGATGGTCTGGATGAAGATGAAGATGTCAGCTATGTCAATCTAGCCCTAATGGCCAAGTCTGATGAGATAGAGACAAGTTCTTCAAACAATCGGGTAATTACTACAAACCTTGCACATTTATCTAAAACTGAGTGTAATGATGCCATAAATGACATATCTACAGAGTTATATCACTTGCGTGTTACACTTAAGTCTTTTACTAAAGAAAAATGCTAAAATTAAAGAAAATAATTTGTTTTTAAGTGAGAGGAATAATGTGCTTGAGTCTCAGTTTATTGATTTTGAGAAATTAAGAATTGAGTGTAAGATTGCCAAGGAGGAATTAACCGAGTCCTTGAAAAAGGAAGAAATTTTAAAGAAGCAGCTCGAGCGTGAACAAGAGGTGATTAAAGCATGGAAAACATCCAGGGATGTCCATGCTCAAATCACCAAAGTTCAAGGAATTGAGTCTTTCTGTGATGAAGCCTGGAAAAAGAACAAAGAGAAACTAGAACCTAATTTGGTAGATGGACTACTAACAGATGTAGACTCGACGGATGATGAGGACTATCCGTCGGATAACAAAAAGTGTTATCCGTTGAATGATGAAAATCCTCATCCGTCGGCTGTGAGCAAGCCCATTAGCAAAGCCAAACTAGTTAAGCTGAATGAGAAGTATGGGTATGTTTCCAAGAACTTTGTTTCAGGAGAGTCAAGTCAAGTTAAGAAAGGGAAAAAGGCTAATGTTGGTCACATGACTGTCAAACAGTTAAGTGACAGACTTGAGAAAATTGAGGTAAAAATAGAGACTAAAAGGAAAAACAATAGGAATGGTAAAGTAGGGATTAACAAACATAATAACTACACACCTGACAAATATGCTCCTAGAAAAATTCTTGTCAAGTGTGGTAGTGTAAATCATTTATCTGTTAATTATAAATCTGCCATGCCTACTCCCATGTCTGTTCAGTCTCAATTTCCTAACATGAATGCCATGCCTCCCATGCATGTTAATGTTATGCCTACACTGAACATGAATGCACAGTTTGCTAATATGTCATTTGCACCTAATCCTTATTATGCTGCATATAGTATGCCACGAATGCCATTTAGCATGCCTTACTGGAATAACATGTTTACACCAAGCATGCCATTTTCTGCTAGTCATAATATGCATGATAATTCTGTTGCAATGAATGGTTTCAAAGGTCCAATCCAAATGACTAAGGATGAATCTGAAATTCCTAAGTCAAATGAGATAAGACCTAAGAAACAGAAAAAGAAAGCTAACAAGGCAGGACCCAAGGAAACTTGGGTACCAAAATTAACTTGAATTGATTTTGATGTGTGTAGGGAAACAGAAAGAATCTTTGGTACTTGGATAGTGGTTGTTAAAGACACATGACTGGTGATTCTACCATGCTCACAGAGTTTAAGGAGAGAGCTGGCCCAAGTATTACTTTTGGAGATGACAGCAAGGGTTATACTGTGGGATATGGCTTGATTTCGAAGGACAATGTCATCATTGAGGAGGTTGCCTTAGTGGATGGTCTCAAACACAATCTGTTGAGTATCAGCCAGCTTTGTGACAAAGGCAATTCAGTAACCTTCAACTCAGAAGCCTGTGTTGTGACTAATAAAAGAAGCAACAAAGTGGTTCTCACTGGTGTGAGAAAAGGAAACGTGTACCTAGCTGATTTCAACTCATCTAATGCAAAATTTGTAACTTATCTTCTTAGTAAAGCAAGTCAAGATGAAAGTTGGCTATGGCACAAGAAGCTATCTCATTTAAACTTCAAGACCATGAATGAGCTGGTAAAGAAAGAACTGGTAAGAGGCATTCCTCTAGTGGAGTTTTCAAAGGATGGACTGTGTGATGCCTGCCAAAAAGGGAAGCAGATCAAAGCATCATTCAGGAAGAAACTTGATTCAACAATTGAAGAGCCTTTGCAACTGCTTCACATGGATTTATTTGGACCAGTCAATGTATTGTCCATCTCAAGGAAAAGATTCTGCCTAGTAATTGTAAATGATTTCTCAAAGTTCTCTTGGACATATTTCCTAAAGTCTAAAGATGAGGCTAGTGAAATCATCATCAATCACATAAGGCAAGTCAACAATCATCATGATTTAAAAGTTAGAAGAATCAGGAGTGATAATGGAACTGAGTTCAAGAATTCTGTCATGAGAGCATTTTGTGAGGAAAATGGAATTCTGCATGAGTTTTCAGCAGCAAGGACTCCACAACAGAATGGAGTAGTTGAAAGAAAGAACAGATCACTTATTGAAGCTGCAAGGACAATGCTTGAAGAATCTAAACTACCAACATATTTTTGGGCTGAAGCTATAAATACTGCATGCTACACTCAGAACATTTCTCTGGTTAATCAAGCAAGATACATGACTCCCTATCAATTGTTCAAGAACAAGAAACCAACTCTAAACTTTCTTCATGTCTTTGGATGCAAATGCTATATCCTGAGAAATCAAACTAATCAAAATGGGAAGTTTGATGCTAAAGCAGATGAAGGAATTTTTGTTGGATATGCTGTTGGTAAAGCATATAGAGTCTGCAATCTAAGAACCAACATTGTTGTGGAATCAATACATGTTGTGTTTGATGATAAAAAGATTGAAGGACTAAAGGATGGAGATTACCATGAGAGCCTCAAATTTGACAATGTGGAGATGGTTAGTGATGACAGTGATGATGAAAGTGATCAAGAGAAAGTATCTAAGGATAATGCAGATAAATCTACCACTAATGAAGTACAAAACTCAACATCTGTCGAGTTGCACAATGCTTCATCCGTCGGAAGGCAATCTGCGTTATCCGTCGGGAGACAACCTGCCTCATCCGTCGGTACTCAAAATTCACCATCCGTCGTGTTATCAAAAGGAGTAGGAGGTCAAGACAGATCACCTATAGAAAATTCCCCTTTCTCAAATCAAAGATCCACAAACTCAGGGGGAGTTTCTAGCAATCAAAACTCAATCACACATCAAGACAATAATGAGGTTTCTTCATCTAGAGCTAATCTACCTCAACAAAGTAAATGGACAAAAGATCACCCCTTTGAGCTTATCATTGGTGATGTTTCTTCTAGAGTTCAAACAAGAAGAGCAACTCAGGAAGAATGCCTATACAACAGCTTTCTTTCCAAGGAAGAACCAAAGAAGGTAGAAGAAGCTTTGTTGGATCCTGATTGGATTTTAGCTATGCAGGAGGAGCTAAACCAATTTGAAAGGAATAATGTATAGAAGCTGGTACCCAAACCTAAAGGAAAGAATCCAATAGACACCAAGTGGGTATTCAGAAACAAGATGGATGAAAATGGCATAGTAGTCAGGAACAAAGCTAGATTGGTTGCTAAGGGCTATTGTCAGCAAGAAGGAATATATTTTGATGAAACATTTGCTCCTGTTGCAAGACTTGAAGCCATCAGAATCTTCTTAGCCTATGCAGCCCATGCCAATTTCAAGGTCTATCAAATGGATGTCAAAAGTGCCTTTATGAATGGAGATTTGGAGGAAGAAGTATATGTCAGTCAACCTCCTGGTTTTGAAGATCCAAATTTTCCAGAGTATGTCTATTATCTTCTGAAAGCACTTTATGGACTGAAGCAAGCACCTAGAGTCTGGTATGACACTTTATCAAAGTTCCTTTTGGAAAATCACTTCACAAGAGGTACTGTAGATAAAATTTTATTTTTCAGAAATGTTAATGGCTCTAGTATACTTGTTCAAATTTATGTAGATGATATTATTTTTGGCTCTACAGATGAGAAACTTTGCAAAAAGTTTGCCAAATTGATGCAAAGTAAGTATGAAATGAGTATGATGGGAGAACTAACTTACTTTCTTGGTTTACAAGTTAAGCAAGTTAGTGATGGAATATTCATTAGTCAAACTAAATATATTTTTGATCTTTTAAAGAAGTTTGATCTAATGGATTGCACATCTGCAAAAACTCTCATGACCACTACAACTAAGCTTGAATTAAACACTACTGAAAAGTCTGTGGATATTTCAAGTTATAGAGGCATGGTTGGCTCACTTCTGTACTTAACAACTAGTAGGCCAGATATAATGTTTGCTACATGTTTATGTGCTAGATTTCAGGATGATCCTAGAGAATCTCACTTGATAGCTTGTTAGATATATTTGATAATGACATGGCTAATATGATTTATGTTTAGTTTTCAGATCTTACTTAAACAGGATAAATCAGTACTTACTGGAAGTCAGGACTTAAGGATATCAGTACTTATATTATCAGGAGATAATCATCAGAAGATGGATATCAGAACTTAAGTACTGAAGGACGTTCAGATAAGGACAACAGCTGATTAAAGGAAAGAAGATCGAGATAAGCATAAGAAGAGATATGCATGAAGAAGGAGTTCTATGAAGAATAGAATGCTTGAAAGAAAAGATATCTGATTGATATATTTTAGGAAGCAGAATTATATTCCATATCAATTAGCGATTATCTTGTAACTGTGTAGTATATAAACACAGACATAGGGTTTACACTATAAGTGTTAATATATTCGAGAAGATTATTCATATAACTCTAGCAGCTCTCGTGATATTTGTTCATCACTGAGAGGTAACAGTTCCATACTGTAACATAGTTTATTGTTTCAATAAAGTTTGTTTTCTGTTACTTGAGTTATTAGAGTTCGATTTGATTGTACTTTACACTGTATTCACCCCCTCTACAGTGTGTGTGACCTAACAAGTGGTATCAGAGCCTTCTGTTAACGCACATACAGTTTAAGATCCAAACACAATCATGTCTGACACAGAAACTCCAACCAAGCCTACCAAAACTGAAGAACCTCCAAAGACACAAATTCAAAGTCGGTATGAGACCATCAGAATTCCCATACTGAGACCATCTGAATATGCCATATGGAAGGTGAGGATGACCATGTTTCTGGAAGCTACAGATCCAGAATATCTTGATAGAATCAAGGAAGGACCTCACAAACCAACCAAGCTCGCTGTTGCAGTTGCAGGTGAAGCAGCAAAGACTGTACCAAAGGAGAATAGTGATTATACTGCTGAAAATATCGCATCAATTGCTAAGGATGCTAAGGTACGACACTTACTGCATAGTGCCATTGATAATGTAATGTCAAACAGGGTAATTAACTGCAAGACTGCAAAGGAGATATGGGATACTCTGGAAATAAGGTGTCAGGGAACTGATACAATTAAGAAGAACAGGAAGACAATACTCACTCAAGAGTATGAACACTTTGACTCAAAGGCTAATGAGTCATTGACTGATTTATATGATAGATTTGTCAAACTCTTGAATGATTTGTCATTGGTTAATAAAGAGTATGATCTTGAAGATTCAAACCTTAAATTCCTGTTAGCTCTTCCTGAATGCTGGGATTTGAAGGCAACAACAATAAGAGACAACTACAATCTTGATGAAACAACTCTTGATGAAATTTATGGAATGCTCAATACTCATGAACTTGAGATGGAACAAAAAAGCAAGAGGAAAGGAGGAAAGTCAAGGACAGTTGCTCTTAAGGCTGAAGAAGAATCCCCCAAGGCAGCTACCTCAAGGAAAGACAAGGGTAAAGATCTTTTCACAAAGTCTGATACTAAATTATCAAGTTCTGAGAGTGATGATGACTCAGATTCTGAAAGCTTACCTGAGACTGATGCTGATGAGGAGATGATGAAGCTGTGTGCTCTTATGGTGAAAGGGATCACAAAGATTGCATACAGAAAGTTCAGGAAGGGAAAGAAGTTTTCTAGGAAAGACACAAGTTCTGATAAGAAGAATTTCAGAAGATCTGAGGGCAGAGGAGGAAAGTCTGATAGAGGAGATTATACCAATGTCAAATGCTATAACTATGGTGAGAAAGGCCACATATCTCCTGATTGCAAGAAAGTGAAGGGTGACAAAGGCAAGGCTCTTGTCACAAAGAAGAAAAACTGGACAGACACCTCAGACTCTGAAAGTGAGGAGAATTATGCTTTAATGGCAAATGCTGATAAAGCAAGTGCTGAAAGCAGTTCTGAATCTACTGAATCAAAGGTACCTCAGACTACTTATGCTTTTCATACTGATGATATTAATGAGTTGAGAAGATATCTTAAAACCATGTTTGTTAGTTATAGAGATCAAACTTTAACATGTGAAAGATTAACTTCTGAAAATCTTGCTTTTAAGAAAAGAAATGATTTCTTAGAAAAAGAGTTAGTTATGTTCCATCAAACTCAGAAGGATAGAGATGATGCTTTTTATGTTAGGGATGAAGTGCTAAAAATGAATGAATCTCTAAAAACTGAGTTAGAAAAGGAAAGAGAGATTACCAGGACTTGGACTAACTCTGGCAGAACAACTAAAAATTTGCTAAGTAGTGAAAACTGGAAAGAGGGCTTAGGTTATGGAGAGGACAAGAATGATAAAGGAACTGTAGAAATTAAGCCTGTTGCTGTTAAGCAAAAGCCAAAGTTAAAACCTGTTAAGTTTGTAACTGTAAAGTCTGATAATGAGAAGTTAGAAGTTAAAGAGGGATTAACTTCTGACAAACTAAAACAGGAAAAGACAGCTGAAGTAAACATAGGCTTAATGACTAAGAAGCAGCTTAAGCATAAGCTGAAAGATGTTAAGAATGCAAACAAGGTAAAATCACCTAGGAAAAATAGGAATGGAAAGGAAGGTGTGAATAAAAGCAATGATTATAAGCCTGTTCCTGGAGCTCCTAGGAAAACGTGTCATAACTGTGGAAGTTCTAACCATCTGGCTTCTTTTTGCAGGAAGAATCAGAACATAAACTCCTTACCTTCAAAGTCAGGAGTTAAGAGTCAGTCTGTTAGATATAAGCCACAAAATCCTTGTTTTCATTATGGTAGTATATGGCATTCCATTTATACTTGTAAGGAATATCATAGTTTGGACTATGATTATTATCAAATAAAACCTTCTTTAAAGAAAGTTTCCATTATTCCTTCTAGTGTAAATTCTGATTCAAAGTCTGATAGTGTAAATTCTGATAAGAAAAATGTTAACATAAACTCTGATGCTAAATCCGCTGCAAATGTTAACAAACTTGATAAGACCAAAGGATCCAAGCAAGTCTAGGTCCTTAAAACTAATCATTAGTGGTATTTGTGATTGCAGGGCAACATGAAAAATATCCTAGTTCTAGACAGTGGATGTTCAGGACATATGACTGGAAATAAAGCCCTGCTATCAGACTTTATGGAGAAAGCTGGCCCAAGTGTTTCTTATGGAGATGGCAACATTGGAAAAACATTGGGATTTGGCAATATCAATCTTGGGAATGTCATCATTAAAGAAGTAGCTCTAGTCTCAGGACTTAAACACAATCTGCTAAGTATAAGTCAAATCTGTGACAGAGGTTATCATGTTGATTTCTTTGAAGAACACTGTGAAGTTGTGAGTAAATCTAAAGGCAAAGTTGTTCTGAAAGGATACAGGCGTGGTAACATTTATGAAGCTAAGCTTTCAACAAGTACTGATGGTTCTGCAATCTGTCTGATGAGTAGAGCATCAATTGAAGAAAGCTGGAATTGGCACAAGAAACTCTCTCATTTAAATTTCAACAATATAAATGAACTAGTCAAGAAAGATCTTGTGAGAGGACTGCCAAAGTCAGTATTTGCTCCTGATGGCCTTTGTGATTCTTGTCAGAAGGCCAAACAAAGAAAATCCTCATTCAAGAGCAAGACTGAATCATCAATTCTTGAGCCTTATCATCTACTACATGTTGATCTATTTGGTCCAGTGAATGTCATGTCTATTGCAAAGAAGAAATATGCTATGATCATAGTGGATGAGTTCACCAGATACACATGGGTGTATTTCTTGCACACAAAAGGTGAAATTGCATCTATCTTGATTGATCATGTCAAACAACTGGATAAATTGGTCAAAGATTCTGTGAAGACAATAAGGAGTGATAATGACACTGAGTTCAAGAATTCGATAATGGAAGAGTTCTGCAAAAACTATGGAATTAAGCAGGAATTCTCTGCTCCCGGAACTCCACAGCAAAATGGAGTTGTTGAAAGGAAGAATAGAACTCTCATTGAAGTTGCACGTACAATGCTTGAAGAAGTAAAACTTCCAACCTATTTCTGGGCTGAAGCTGTGCAGACTGCTTGTTTTACTCAAAATGCAACACTCATTAACAAGCAAGGAAAGACACCATATGAGATGGTGAAGAAAAAGAAGCCAAATTTGAAGTATTTTCATGTATTTGGATGCAAGTGTTTTTTTCTCAAGACTCATCCTGAACAGCTATCCAAATTTGATCTAAAAGCTGATGAAGGAATCTTTGTTGGATATCCACTTTCCACAAAAGCCTTCAGAGTCTATAATCTGAGAACAAGAGTGGTCATGAAATCTATCAATGTCTCTTTTGATGACAAGAAGATTACTGGACTTGAAGATTTTATTGATCATGATCAGCTGAGATTTGAAAATGAAGACTCAAATTCTGATACTGAAAATCCTGACAGTCTAAGTCCTGATACTGTAAACTCTGATGGATTAAACTCTGATGTTATTGAAATTGTGGTGACTACGCCAAAGGAAGATGCACCTATGCAGGGGGAGCATACTCAAGATCTTACCACATCTCAAGAAGCATCAGAACATACATCTAGCTCTTCAAGTTCTGATCCATCAAGTTCTGATAAGCCAAGTTCTGATAGTTCTGAAAATCTAAATTCTGAAGAATCCAACTCAGAGAGCATAGTTTCAGGGGGAGCATCAGAAAATGAAAATGAAGACATCATGGATCCTGGGGGAGCATCCAGTTCTAGAGAAAACCTTCCATCTGCAAGGAAATGGACTAAATCACATACACCTGATTTGATAATTGAAAATCCTGATGCAGGTGTCAGAACTAGAACAGGTACTTCAAACGAATGTCTTTACAATTCTTTTCTCTCTTAGACTGAGCCAAAGAAAGTGGAAGAAGCTCTTCAAGATGCTGATTGGGTGCAAGCAATGCAGGAAGAGTTAAATGAATTTGAAAGAAACAAAGTCTGGACCCTAGTGCCAAAACCAAAAAATAGATCTGTTGTTGGTACAAAGTGGGTATTCAGAAACAAAACTGATAGTGATGGCATAATTACAAGGAATAAGGCAAGGCTGGTTGCAAAAGGATATTCTCAATAGGAGGGAATTAATTATGATGAAACATTTGCACCAGTTGCTAGGTTAGAAGCCATAAGGATATTTTTGGCTTATGCTGCTCATAAAAAGTTTACTGTCTTTCAAATGGATGTAAAAAGTGCTTTTTTCAATGGAGAATTGGAGGAAGAAGTATATGTTGAACAACCTCCAGGCTTTGTAGATTCCAAATTTCCAGATTATGTCTACAGGCTAGAAAAAGCACTTTATGGACTTAAGCAAGCTCCTAGAGTATGGTATGAGACTTTAGCTCAGTTTCTTCTGGAAAGTGGATTTAACAGAGGAACAATAGACAAAACACTGTTCTACCTCAACCATGGAAAGGACTTACTTCTGGTCCAGATTTATGTTGATGATATCATTTTTGGATCTACAAATGACAGACTTTGCAAAAAGTTTGCCAAACTGATGCAGTCAAGGTATCAGATGAGTATGATGGGGGAACTTAGCTATTTTCTGGGCCTTCAAGTCAAGCAGAATGAAGAAGGAACTTTTATTTGTCAAACTAAGTACACCAGAAACTTGCTGAAGAAATTTGGAATGCAAGATTGTTCAAGTGCATCCACTCCCATGGCCACTGCAACAAAACTGGACAGGGATACTGGTAAATCAGTAGATATTACTGATTACAGAGGTATGATTAGCTCTCTACTCTATCTAACTGCTAGTAGACCTGATATCATGTATGCTACATGTCTTTGTGCAAGATTTCAAGCAGATCCAAGAGAACCTCACCTAACAGCTGTGAAAATAATTTTCAAGTATCTTAAAGGAACAGCAGATCTGGGATTGTGGTATCCCAGAGAATCAGATTTTAAACTAATAGGTTACTCAGATGCAGATTTTGCAGGTTGCAAAATTGACAGGAAAAGCACAAATGGAAGCTGCCAATTTCTTGGAGGCAGATTGGTTTCTTGGTTTAGCAAGAAATAAAAGTCAATTTCCACATCAACTGCAGAAGCAAAGTACATTGCTGCAGGAAGCTGTTGTGCACAGATTCTTTGGATGGAGAATCAGTTACTGGATTATGGGTTAACATATTTCAAAATCCCTATTTACTGTGATAATCAAAGTGCTATTGCTATGACAGGTAATCCAGTTCAACACTCAATGACAAAGCACATCAGCATCAGGTACCACTTCATAAGGGAACATATAGATGAATGTACAGTGGAATTGCACTTTGTTCCAACAGATCAACAACTAGCAGATATCTTCACCAAACCATTGTGTGAAGCTACTTTTACAAGATTGGTAAATGAACTTGGAATGGTTTCAGGTTCTTTTTCTAAATCTGCTTAGTTTTGTTCTGATGCTTCAGACTTTATGATCAGTATTTATAGAAATTACTCTCTTTGTGTATTCTGTGCTTAATTGAAAACTTGCTTAAGTACTGACTGTTGTCTGATGTAACTTTCTAAACTCTGATAGTGATATGTCTGTTTAGGTAACTATTCAATCCTATGAGGATACATGTGCTAGATGCTGACCTAGTAATCTTCAATATACTAATGATCCCATGTTAAAAGTAATTATTTCTGTGGAAATCTATTGACACAAGCAAATTCTAATATTGAGCTTAGTTGAATTTACTTTGTCTATCTTATTACTAAGTCACAAACTAGAATAATGTTACTCATCTGTTAAGTTCTGATGCTAGTAAATCTGTTGAATGTACTAAGTGCTGATAAACCTCACTTATCAAAAGAAATAGAAAAAGAAACAAGGATTACAAATCATGTACTCCTTTGATATCTAGAGAAAAAAAATATGGAAGGGAAGACCCAAGTGCATTGCTGGTATTAAGTAATATGCATCAGAAAAGCAAATAAAATATTTTCTTGGTGACTTTTCACACTCTATGATTACTGGAGAAATACTCCGATAATAGCATAAATTCTGATAAGCAGTCGTGACTCACTTACACTGAGAAGCCACTGTAAAATGGAATTTAAAAAGATGCACAAAATTAGCACAAAATAGTTGAGGTGGACTCAAGCATGAATTCATTCAATAGTAGGTTTCAGAATAATGACAGGTTTTTAGTCAAATTTTAGTTATGCCTTATTTCTAAGATGTATTGAAGTGAATTAGACTTTACTCTTTGTCTGATATTTAGCTTAATGCACACACTAAACACTCCATATGAATGATAAAAATAACTGTGGTGATCTATGTTATTTTAGATGAACAGTTTTTGTGTCACATTGCACAAATTCTGAGGACAAGTTCTGATTGCATGTTCTGATGATAAAGTTCTGAAGAATCTAAATCAGAATTTGTGTGAGGACTTACTAAGATAGGCATTCATTTTTTGAGTTAAGAAATTATGTTCTGATGACCGTTAAGTTCTGATATAAGTCTAAGTTCTGATATTAAATTCTGATTCTTTACTTGACTTATTTGTGGATAAAATTTAAAAACAGTCTCAGTTTAAACCAGAATATGTTGAAGTGGAAGATTAACAGTCACTATATTTAGGGATAGTGGTACTCGTACATGCACAGTCAATTTTTACTTGCTACTTGTGCGCATTAAACCATGTTTTACCTTTCCAATGACTGTTTTTCTTTTTCCAAGTCTGGGGAGACGAGGTAGAATTAATTCTACCCGTCAGCATTAAATTTCTTTGCGTCTCTTGGCATTCTCTTGCCTATATAAACAACCACTTCACATCAGCTTTCCCATCAAATCTTTTATCACAAACTCACCTTCATAATCTTTATATAAAAAACACCATGGTAAATTACAATATGTTTCTGAACTTTGAAACATTTAACATGGAGCTGAGCTGTGAAGCCTGGCAGCAGGAATGGCATGTCACTGCCATTCCTGATGAGATATGGGACTCAGTTCCCCAGGAGGTACTCACCCACCTCCTGTTCTTCTACATGGACTACCATCGCCATCTGGAGCGATTGGAGGAGGAAAGGCTGGAAGCTCTCCGCCAGCAAGAGCGAATCATACGACTCGCTATTCTGTTTGTCGAGAGTAGGAAGAAGAAATAATTTATTTTCTTCTTCCTGTTTTTCTTCATCGTCAGCCTTGCCCTGCTTCTTAAGCTAGGACAAAGGCTGTTGACGTTAGGTTTAGCAGCTTAGGACAATCTTGTAAAAGTTCTGATGTACTTTAAATTTCATGAATGTATTCTCTCAATATATTAATGAAATTTCTTTTTTTGCAAGTTCTTGTCTCTGAGATGTTCTGAAATGTATTAATAAATCCTGATAAATATTCATATTCTGATGACCATTATAATCTAAATTTAACTTAAGTTCTGATTTTACATTATCAGTACTTGTTCCCTTGAATTATTTTGGTCATACTCACTCAATTTTTTTTTCAGAATATTGGTGTTGCAGTAAAAAAATAATAATTGAATAAGTGAAAACAGTTTCAATTCTGAATTAAAATTGATTTACCTTGATTAATGGAATAACTGGGTAAGTGGAACGGTTTTTCCTTGAAAAACTGCAAGTGGGTAAGTAATGATTCCTTTTTCCCGTGCCCATTCACTATTCGTTATTACTGCATGTCTGACAGGTGTCCAACAGTTACATTTTTTTTAAACAAGTATAAGTAAGACAGAGAGAGGATTTTCTAATCTTTTATTCACTTTTATATTTTTTTCTCTCTATTTGCTTTTACTCTCTTTCTTCTTCTAACGTTGGTTTTTCATATAGACATTCTATCAGACACCTAACAGGCACTTATAAAATGGCACCTAAGGATTTAATCATTGATGGAGCTAAATTTGTTCCAAATAACTATGCTGCAATTCTTGATAATACTGAAGCTCCGTCTGAGTTGCATTTTGTGCAAGATCTTCTTGCACACATTGAAATCGGGTATGCATTGACCCAACCTTCAGTCTTCTCAAGCCAACAAGTTCTGATATTTTGGAGGACTGGAAACTTTGATAATGGTGGTCAAAATGGTACTCCTAGTATTGTTTTCGAAGTGGGTGATTCTACATATGTAGTCACTCCTGGTACAATACGCAAGGCTCTACATCTACCAGAAGGATGTACTTTTTCAACTCCAGAGGAATCAGCTCTTCAGGAGTTAATGGCCAGTTTGGGGTATGAGCAGAGTTTGGCAAAGCTTGGGCAGTTGAAACGGGCTCATATCAGGAGGGAATGGAGTTTCTTCTTCGACTGTATCACTAAAGCTTTTGGGAACAAGTGTTCAAATTTTGATGTCATCCCTATAATGAGTCAGCACATCGGGTATGCTATCATTAACCAAACTCATTTTGATTTTGCAACTGTTGTGATAGGTTTTATTGGTGATAGGATGACAGAGGATAGGAATATTGTCTGCTTTGCTAGATTCTGTCAGCTTATATATACTTTTTGTACTGATGAACCTCGGCTAGCAAGTACCTTAACTCCACCTTTCAAAGTTGCAAAACGTTACTTTAATGACCTGGTAAATGCTGACACTAAGAAACAAGTGGTTAGACCTTTACAGATTCCTCAGTCTGTAAAATAGATCTTAGTAAATGCTGATCCTGAATCCTATAGATCTGTTTATCCTGATGTCCAACCAACAACCACCTCCCAAACACCACAACAACCATCAGAACATACCACCCATACTACTCAACCAACCCTCAGGCAATATCTCAAATCATATCTCACCACTTCACAGAAAGTTCAATCTTCATCCTCAGGACCTACTGTGAAGCCCTCATTCTCTAAGCCAAAGAGGACAAAGACTGTTCCTCAAACACCTCAGAAGAGAAGGAGGATTGCTTTGAGAGACGAGTCAGACAGTGAGGAACAGGTTTCTACATCAGAACCTGTTGTCAAAGAAGATGAGAAAGTTTCTTCTCAGAAGGATTCTGGAATTGGGGGATCTAAGCTTCTCAAATGGCTTAGAAGAATGATTGTTGCTGCAACTCCCAAGGAATCCATATCTTTAAAGAGATACAAGAAACAGAGGGCAAAAAGGCCAGTTTCAGATGATGAAGAAGAAGCAGCTAAGAAAGGAGATCAGGAATCTCTGATCTCACAAGAAAAGGAATCTGCTAAAGTCCCTACTTCTCCATCAACTCCAACTCAGGAAGCTGTTACTGAAAAGGCCACCACACCATTTGTGTCTCCTGTTCAAAAGTCTGTATCTCCTGTTAATACAGGCACAAGTGCTAATATTGATATCCAGACCTTGGTTGTTCCTGAAGTAATTTACCTAGAAGCTCCAACAACAACTAATCCATTAACAACACATGTTACTGATGCTGCTCAAACTCCAGAATTAACTACTACACCTTCTCTGCATCTAGATGCTGATGATCAGAATATAGGTGAGCATCAGGATATGGCTGTTGATCAGAACTTGGAACCAGATCAGCAATTAGAGGATGCTGCTGACGCCTCCATTGCCACTCATACTGTTGTTTTATCAGAAGATACTGATTCTGTAAGTTCTGATGCTGTAAATGCTGGAGATACTGGTGATGCTGCTCCAAATGCAGATGCTGATGAAGCAGGTCCTTCAGGACATGCCCCTCAACAAACTGTTCTTAAATCTAAACTTGTTAAGAAGTTTGTTACAAGAGAAGCACCAGTGCCTTGGAGTGAAACTCCTGCAGGACAGGAGTGGACTAAGGAATGGAACTCAGTCACCTGTGCTCCATCTGCACGGAATCTGGCTGAGCACTTTACAAAAGCTGATGAAATGTTAAATACTGATGATTTCAAAACACAGCTTAGAGTCACTGTATTGAGTACTAAACATTTATAAGGTCTCCATTCAAATACTCATGCAGAGTTACATTTCTTAAGGGAAGAACTAATCAAGCAAGGTAGAGGTTTCTCATCAAGAAAAGCTGAAATCACAAGTCACAGGACAAGTTCTGATCATGGGAAAAGAATTAGTTCTGCTACTGGTAAAAGGAAAAGTTCTGATGAACTTTTAGATCTTGATGAAGAAATGTCAAGACAGTTATTTCTTCAAGAAAATCCAGGAATGGACTTGGAGAGTTTAATGGAAGAAGAAGCCAGACTTAAATCAGAGAAAGTCACATCTAAATCTGGAGCTTCTGGTAAAAAGACACTTCCAAAACTCAAAGGCATTGTGATAAAATAAAGGACAAATACTGAAGCAACATTGGCTAAATCACAACCGCAGATAGATCCAAGATCCAAGGGTAAAGAAAAGGTTGGCGAACCTATCAAGGTTTATGTGCCTCCTGAGAATGAAGAAATCACTGATGAAAAGGATGATCTTGCTCTTACTTCAAGAAAAGTTCTTAAGACAACCTCTGACATGGCTCAAGTTGTTCAGAGTCAAGAGACAGTAAGTTCTGATATTTCGAAGAAACAAGTAACCTCTGATATAGCTCAAGTTAACTTGATATCAGAAGATAGATCAAAGACACTCCTACCAGGATTTACTAAAGCAAAACAGACTCAACCTTTGAAGACTGTTGCAAGTGGTTTTGAAGCAAGAGTAGTTACTGGAAAGGAAGCAAGAGATAAAACTGGATTGGGAAGTACTGATGAAAGAAGAATACAAAACACTACCAATGATCCAACTTCCTTGAGTGAACCAGGTATTGGAGCAACTCCTGAGAGATTGAATCAACTGGAATCTGTACAAATGGTTTACCATACCTACTTGAAAGAACACATCTTGTTGTACTTCATGACAGATGGTAGGGTTTATCATATAAGGCAAAATGCCATTCCATTGAAGTATTTTGAAGAATTGGAGCATGTACTATTCTTACTTCAAGTGAATGACAGATTGACAGGAAGTGCTGCAAACTATTTGAAGGATCAGATTCAGAGACAGAAAAGGCTTTATTCTGTTAAGTCTGACAACACATATGTTCCAAAGTACATAGATCACAAGGGTGATATAGTTGAAATGAAGTCCAACACTGCTAAGATTATAACTACTTTTCTGGGTTACAGGGCTGTGGAATTCAATCTTGAGTCTGATAAGGCATATTTGATCAGACTGGATCAGGATATAAGAAAAGCTAAGATTAATGATCTCAGGGCTGCAATCTTTCAAATTGGTGAAGATATTGCAGAGTTTAAAGATGCTAAAAGGAGGATGATTGATGCACTTAGATATGCTGAGAAATGTTTGTTGAAGAACTATCTCAGAACAACTCCTGACATCAGAGAGATCAGAAGATGAAGCCAAGTCAAGATCTACAACTGATTAAATTCTGATATTTGTACAGACTTAAGCTGTTATCAGAAGTTAAAGATTGATAAAGCTTTAAGGACTATAAGTTGTAGTTATCTAGTCTAATTCTCATGCATTTGTACTTAATATTTTTGACATCATCAAATATCTATTAAACTTGTATATTATGCTAATGTACAAGTTGGGGGAGATTGTTAGATATATTTGATAATGTCATGGCTAATATGATTTATGCTTAGTTTTCAGATCTTACTTAAACAGGATAAATCAGTACTTACTGGAAGTCAGGATTTAAGGATATCAGTACTTATATTATCAGGAGATAATCATCAGAAGATGGATATCAGAACTTAAGTACTAAAGGACGTTCAGATAAGGACAACAGCTGATTAAAGGAAAGAAGATCGAGATAAGCATAAGAAGAGATATGCATGAAGAAGGAGTTCTATGAAGAATAGAATGCTTGAAAGAAAAGATATCTAATTGATATATTTTAGGAAGCAAAATTATATTCCATATCAATTAGCGATTATCTTGTAACTGTGTAGTATATAAACACAGACATAGGGTTTACACTATAAGTGTTAATATATTCGAGAAGATTATTCATATAACCCTAGCAGCTCTCATGATATTTGTTCATCACTGAGAGGTAACAGTTCCATACTGTAACATAGTTTATTGTTTCAATAAAGTTTGTTTTCTGTTACTTGAGTTATTAGAGTTCGATTTGATTGTACTTTACACTGTATTCACCCCCTCTACAGTATGTGTGACCTAACATAGCTATTAAGAGAATTTTCAGATATCTCAAGGGAACACCAAACCTTGGCATTTGGTACCCTAGAGATTCTGGTTTTGATCTAACTGGTTATTCAGATGCAGATTATGCAGGTTGTAGAATTGAAAGAAAGAGTACAACATGAACCTATCAATTTCTAGGAAACAAGCTTGTGTTCTGGTTCAGTAAAAAGCAAAATTTAGTTTCTACTTCTACAGCTAAAGCTGAATATATTGCTGCTGGCAGTTGCTGTGCATAGATTTTATGGATGAAAAATCAATTACTAGACTATGGTTTGCAAGTTGAGAGAATTCCTATTTTCTGTGATAACACAAGTGCAATTGCCATCACTGAAAATCCAGTGCAACATTCAAGGACAAAGCACATAGATATCAAGTACCATTTCATAAGGGAACATGTAATGAATGGTACTGTGGAACTACATTTTGTTCCAAGTGAGAAGCAACTTGCAGATATCTTTACCAAGCCACTGGATGAATCCACCTTTTCAAGGTTGGTAAGTGAGTTAGGTATGCTTAATTACTCTTAAATTTATCTGAGTTATTTTACAAATTGTTATGCAGCCAAAAAGTTAATTGATTTTTCAATTCTGGATGAAATTTTTGGCTAAGTCAAAATTTACATCTCGACGGATGACCCTTATCCATCGAGTTTGGTCATCCGTCGACACACTATTTGCTAATAAAAATCAATTACTTTTCTGGAATATCTTATGTCTCGACGGATAACAGCTTATCCTCATCTGTCGAATTGTCTTAATCTGAGCCGTTAATTCCCTATACATTATCCATCGAGTATACTTACAGTTTGTAAGCATTACACGACGAATAATGGGTGAAATTTTTACAGTTTATTTTTAAACGGCTATTTTAGGCAATCTATTGGTTAATTTACTTTACTTTATTATTTTGATCAGTTATTTTTTGAGATATTATAAAAGCTTATTTCATTGCAATTGTTTTCTTTTATCATTCTCAAATTCAACTGCTCTAATTTCAATTCTCTCTCAAACATTTACTCTACTTCTCTTCAAGCTTTTATTCTCTAAACAATGGCACCTGTAGTAAAGATTATGTCTCAAACTGGGTTCATTTATGAGAAGAACAATTTCACTGCATTGGTCAATAAGGGTATTCAGCAATCAGAGGACTACCACAAAATGATGGACTTTCTGAAGAATTGCAAGCTCAATTATGCCATGCTGGAATCACCCACAATCTTCTGTGAAGTTGTTGAAGAGATGTGGACAACTGCTATCTATAACTCTACTGACAAGACCATCACTCTAACCATCAAAGGTAAAACATTCTGTATCAATAGTAATGTGATAAAAGCATGTTTCAAAATTCCTGATAACAATGTGACTTCACCACACAATGACACTGATATTATCAATATGCTTAATTCCATGCATTATGCACTTCCTACTTCTAAACTGAGTGATATTAGGAGAATGGGTCTTAGAAAGGAGTGAGGTTTAATGTGTGATGTAGTTACTAAGGTTTTCTCTGGAAAAATCAGTAATTTTGATTCAATGAATATTTCCATGCTTAACATGCTATACATGCTAGTTACAGATAAATTTTATAATTTCAGTGACCTTGTCCTATTTGAGTTAGGTTTTAAATTGGGTGAGTTAGCTAAAAAAGGTAAAAATGTGTATTATGCTAGATTTTTCATGTTATTGGCTAACCACCTCTGTGAAGAGATTGTGCTTGAGAACCCTAACAAAAAACTGGATTGTTGGGTTCAAGAGAGAAGACTCATTGCAGATTTGAACAGGGCCAATCATCACAAGGATGTGCCAATGTTCTACTTTCCTGTAATGCAGGCACCTCAGGTAAGTGAGGTAAGTTCATCCATCCCTACAACTATTCCAACCTCCACTATTTTTTTGAATTCAGGAGTAGCTATGACAACTGTGCCAATGACCAAACAGTTGCCTACCAAAGCCTCCAAACCTACTACTATTTCCAAATCTAAATCAAAGAAAACCCCTTCTGGTATCTCTCAAAAGATGCCAGTTAAAAAATCCACAAAAGCAAAAGAGGGGAGTGTGAAAGAGGGAAATTCAGGTGAGGGAAGGGGTGAACATCAAAGAAACCCCAAGAATAAGGTTGGAGAGTTGAGTGAATCCCAACCTAGCCACACTGTAGTTTCCAAACAAACTGCAGTGCTTAAAAAGGACAAAAGCTCACTTCTAGCTGCATCCTCCCAAAAGGATGTGGTTATTGAACAAAGCTCTCAACCAAGAGCACATGCCAAGAGGGTTAGGGACACAAGCTCACCCCAAACTTATACAAGAAAGAAGAAATCTAAAACCTCTGGGGATGCACAGGGTACACACAATATGCAAACTGGTGTTAAAGACACAGTCACTGCACCTTCTCAAGTTCAGTTTGATGTGGCTCCAATAAATGTGAAGTCACAGCCAAAATCTCTAATTATAGAAGCACCTCATACACCATACTCACCAATAAACTCTCTGGATGTGGATATGATAAACACATCAATTCTTGATTCCCCTTCTTTAACTATGTTGGGGAAGCCAAAATCTAGTACAAGTGAGCATCATCTGTTAGATAATTTGTTGGCTCACTTGCCAATTCTTTCAGAAACTATTGTGACATCTGTGCCCCAAATATCTTCAATCAGTACAGAGTGAACAATAGTTTCTCTTCCCAACTTATTCATTTATACTCTCTCGATGGATATTGCTCATCCGTCGAGTAGTGATTGTATCCCGACAGATAAGCCTAATAGCAGTTATTCGTAGGATAACATTACCACTCACTCAGTGGATATCACTCATCCGTCGGGTATCTCTGCACCACTTCAAACTTCAATTATTTCTAGTGCAGAAGATTTAGTGGTTGTACAGTCACTCTTAGGACTGAGAGAGAAGAGTGTCTTGAGTGAGAGGCTGAGTTGCTCCCAGGCAAAAGGAGAGGAAATGAGTGAAAATCAGCAATCCATTTATTCAGGATTGGCAAAAGGGAGTGAGAGGAGTCCCACCTTAGTAGGTGAAGGTGAGGGTGTGAGGGTGGGGAGCCAGGGTGAGACCCTGATGCAACAAAAGAGAGAACATGAGAGAAAAGTAGGTACAGAGGGTATAAGGGTGGATCCAGCCATTGCTCATGAGTTAATGATTGTGGATGATGCTGAAAAGGAAAGACAATTTCAGAAATATTACAAAGCTGTAATTGATAACATTTCCTTGGATGCTGACACTTTTACTCATCCTGTGTCAGCCTATCAATTGTTGGCTGCTCAGGGCAATGAGGAGGCAGAAAAGACTTTGAATCTGGTGCATACTTCATAATCTCTACAAAGGGATAAAGCTGCTGTCAATTTAATACCTCCTACAGCTGGTGAGCCATCTGAGGAATTTGGAATAAATTCTAATGATGATGACTCTATTTCATTTGATGGAAGCATGAACTTAGGGGGAGATGAAGTCCCAAGTTCTATTCCAGATTTACCTGAATGGGCTTTGACAAAGGAGTCTACACAGGACAATTTAATGTATCCTTGGTCAAACAAATCATGTCTATCCAAAAGGCCATTCAGAAGAGCTCAAATGCTGGTACTAAGGCTATTCTTCAAGCTCACCTAGATTCTCTACATCTCATGAAGCTACAGCAATTAAGACAGAATCTGAGTGTGGATGAACTCAAAAAGGATATAACTGACTTGAAGACCTACAATTCTGAGAAGCTGGATTAAGTCATGCCATATGGTACCTTGCAGGATCTATTACTGAGACTGAGAAGAGAATCAGATGCTGAAAAGAAGCTGGCCAAGTTGGAAGACAGAGTTCAATTTATTGAAAATTATGTGGCCACCATTCTTCAAAATCAACAGTCTCAGACCAATCTTCTCATGCAACTGGCTAAAGTACAAGGCCTGACTCCTCCACTTGATGATAACAAAAAGGGGGAGAAAGGACCAAGTGAGGGGAAGAAGCTTCAGATACAAAATACTAAGGTAATTGTGCCATCAATTACTGTCTCAAAGCCACCAGTTGCAGATGGTATAGATCTGGCAGCCAACTTGAAAGCTGCTGAGAAAGAAAAGTTGAGTTTGATCAACTGGGAGAAGATTGATGAGGAGATACGGAAGAAGTTTGAACTAGTCAAGGAGCCAGTTAAGTCATCCATCCATCACTCTCAAGTCAAGCAAATCAGTGTGAATGAGATGAGCATGAACTATCTGGAAAGAGGACAATCTTCCTGCATCAAGTCTCCAAAGGCTGAAATGATTCTTAAACCAAGGGCAAACTACTCAAAATCATCCTTGAAAAACCCCTTGGATACTGTGTATGAGACACCCAAGCCTGATGAGAAGAAGCTTCTGTCAAGATCAATTATTTTCTATAAAGATCCAACCGATTCAGCTTCAAAAAGGAGAATTGCTAAGATATTCAGAAATGGAAAGGAAATTTGTGTGGTAGCTGGACATTCTCAATTTGCTCAAGCAAAGAGAGAAGAAAAAGCCAGATTAAAACAGGAAAAGAAGCAAGCTGTTCTAGATGCAAAGAAGGCTAAATAAAAGAAAGAGCAGATTGCTATCTTGGCCAAGCTACAGGCTGTGAATTCATCACAACAAATTCCCTCTCAACAATCTGAAGCTACTGAATCAAGGAAACAAGTTGAAGAACAGAAGAAATCTCCAAGAAAGAAAGACTTGGCTAAAAGAACAAAAAGGAAACTGGATATTGTTGATAAGGAATTGGGAGATCAATTTTCTAAGGAACCCACACCAGCTATAACTCAAGCATCAAAGCCCTCTGTGGTATTTGAAGATATAAGGGTGGTGGATCCCTACATGAATATTCATGGTGAACCTATTGTGCCCAAGGATGAGCCAATAGAATGGGATAACATACCAATTCCTGACTTCAGTCTACCAATCCTTAGCAAGCCAAAAAGGAAAAAGTCAAGAGCAGTCAAGAAGGTGAAGCTGTCACCTCTCAAATCCAAATCTGTAGTCAAAGCTCAGCCCAAAGTCAATAAGGGAGACTACTTGTACTTGTGTGACATCAAAGAATTTTCTGATCTAAACCTCTATCTGGATGAACTAGATGAAGTGAGGGGAATTGATGCATACAGAAACCGACCTAAAAGGTTAGTGTTCAAGTACAAAGGAGGAAAGGAGATTCAGTGGCCACTTCACAGGATTCTTCAAGAGAGCCAAGCTGTACTGATTAAAGTTTATTCATCCTTCAAGAAGAACTTTGGGTTCAATGTCACTGCAAGAAGACTAGTATTGAAGAAGATTGAAGAACTAAGGAGTGTTAGAGCTAAAGATGCACTCCCAAAAACTCTAATCATCCATTACACAGAAAGAATAGTGAATCTAAGGCCCTACTGGCTGATGGAGTTCATGGATGACAAAGGTATGAGAAGATTCTTTAGATTAGAAAACCAACTGAGCATCTCCAGCAATGAGACTATCTTGGAAATGCAATAAAAGCTAAATCTCTCAGAATCTGATGAGCTAGAATTCCACAGGCAGCTCCAAAATCAGATTGATGAAAACAACAGAAAGCTTGGAAGAAGATCCAGACATTTAAGAAACTAGAAAAATATGCTCAGGCTAGAGGAGCATCTTGAAATGACTGTGAGCTAAACTTTGCACATTTTGATTAATTGAAGCACTTTCAGTATTATCTACTTTTCTTTAAAGCTGTATATTTAGGATGTTTTGTTATCATCAAGTATCTCTTAATTTATGGCTACAATTCCAGTAGACATAAATTGGGGGAGATTGTTGTGCATATGTTGTGTACTTGATGATTTCATAAACAAAACACCTAAGTAGATTTTACTTAGTGAAATAATGTAGCACTCGACGGATAAGAATTATAGTCCCGACGGATAGCTCATTATAGTCCCGACGGATGATGATTTATTATCCATCGAGTGAGTAGCTTATGTAATAATGAGTCTGTAGCACATTTCTGCATACACCTTTGTATAGATTCTGTAGTAGCATATAAGTCATGTTGACTTTAACTAGATATGCAGAATAGGTTGATTAATTGTACATAGATGATGTCTTGTAATTCTGCATAAATGAATTGAAGTCAAGTGCCAAAATAGCTACCGACGGATGATTAACAAAGCCATCGACAGATGATCAAATGGCTATCAATGGATGTTTTATATAGTAGTTGACGGATGATCAATGAAGCCATCAATGGATGATCATAAAGTCGACGGATGATCATGTACTCAACGAATAAAGAATTCAATCATCAGTTGATAGTGACAACTGGTCACATGCGTCAGGATGTATGCAAATGGAATGAGGAAGCCTATTAAGTGGGTAATAGAAACAAAGTAACAAAGCATTAGACCCAATAGTTTTTATAATGATTCTATCTTTTGACTTTGTAATCTTGGTAATATATAAACCAAGAAGTAGCAAATAGAAAAAAAAGATCTGAGATACAAAAAAAGTGAGAAACATTTGTAAGCAGAATTATTAGTATTTCTCTGTATTCTCAGTAGTTCAAATTTGTAAGCAGCTGTGAACATTCTTGCACACAGAGTTCTCTCGATATAATATATATATCTCTGGTAGAATAGTTTAAATCCACCAGAAAGTTTTTAAAGACTCTTGTTTTTTACTTATGTTTTGATTCACTTAAGTTTTTATTCCGCATTGTGCTAATCAAAACACTTATATTTGTATTCGAGTTTGAACATTTTTATTTTAAGAAGAAGGTTCAAGAATTCCATTCAACCCCCCTTCTGTAATTCTTGCTATATTGTTAAGGGACTAACAAGGCCTTCAGGGTTTCCGGAGTATCTGGGGCCAGTTCAACAACAGCCTTCTTGGAAACATGACCCCCGGACCCTTCTCCTCCTTTCTCCCCGGAACCTGCAGGAACACTCTTTTTCCAGGGTGCTGGGACCCTTGTCGCGTCCCCTTGTTGCACGTCCTCGGCCCGGGGTTCGTTGATCACAATCGTAGTCCTCCCCGGACGAGACGGCGCCACCTTCCGGGCTGTATCTTCGCCCTCACCGACCTTCTTCTTCCCGGAATCCAAGCTCGTCATTCCTCCAATCCTTCGCAGCTTGGCTGACAAATCCTTGAGCTGAGCAAACATGTTTGGGGGATAGGGAATTAGCTTCGGAATACCTGAAGAGGAGAGAACAAAATATCAGTCCCGGATACAAACAAACAATAAAAGTTAGAGCAACGAAATAAAGCTAAAACAAAAGACTTACATCCGGCAGCATGCATATTTTCATTGCTATTAAAAGAGTCCCGGGTCCATTACGTCCCAAGTGCCCCACAGAAGGCATAAACCATCGTGAGAGCTGCTTGCCCGAGCCGCTGGAACGGAAATTTATCTGTTTTAATTTCGAGCTTATGGAGTGGCATAAACTCCAAATCCCCATCCCGGACAAAGATAAACTCCTGGTGCCACCCTTTAAGTGATGTCAACATGCTGACCGGGAGTACCATCTTATCTGAAGGATATCTGCAGTCTTCAATCCTAAACATGAACTTATATATTGGCCGAGCGGTGGATCTCTTAATCTTGAAAATATGGTGGAAAAGTTTGAAGGTGGGAAGGTAATTTTTGGCATGGCAACAAGCCAGGAACCAACTTATCCACTTTACTGAATTCGGGGCCAATTGGGTAAAAGGAATCCCATACACATCCCGACATTGGGATTTGGTGAATTGATGTAATCCAAGGCGCATGCCCCGGAGGTGTTCTAAGGGAATCCCGACCCATCCTCCCTCTGGTCTGTGGTACACCCTCTCGTGACTCTCGGGCCATCTCCATTGGTATTTATCCTCAAGGTTAAATGCGAACCTAAGGGCACCATCTACCTCGGCATTTGTATACTTGTCATGAATCTCCTTATGAACGCCCCACACTCCTACCGGGTCCCCGGGGCAGTATAAAACTTCCTGTTCATGTCATCCTCATCATAGGCCTCCCAACCACCTAGACCGTCCGGGCCCCCGTATGCCTCGGATAAATCCCTGTAATAAAAGCCCAAGGGCTTAGGGTTCACTCGGCACTGGACGAAATACTCATCTACATCCTCCCAAGACCCATCCGGGTTAGATAAGGTACCCCCGGGGCCTAACACTAAGGTCTGGGCTAAAACTCGCTGAGGCTGATCAACCTGGGGAGGCATCTCTACAGAGTTACTGCTAGAAGAAGAGGAAGAAGGGTAGAATGAGTTAAGTTCGCCTAATCCGGTAGGCCGCTCGGGGTACCGGTTCCTAAGAGTAGCAGTACGTTTAAAATGACTACATGGCATATACTATGTGTATCTATATAAACGCACCCCGGAGTCAATGCCAAACCCGAACCCAACAACAAAAACAAAACAAAAAATAGAAGAGTTTTAGAAACAAATCGTGTACAAATCTTAGCCCAAAAACAAGATCTACGACACATACACACAATCATAACCAAAAACACACATCAAGAACACACCCCGGGCTCAACCATTTTTTACACTACCAAAAACCCACATTTTCGCATGTTAAACTAGCGTAATCTATGTTATTTACACAAATCAAACACAAAACCACTGAAAAAGCTATGCAAAACCCACACAACTACACAGATTCAAGACCAAAACAACAAGGCAGTCATAAAACTCGAACAAGAAATGCAAGGTAGCGAAATGAAAACTCGCACAAAATGGCGACATGCATCGCAAAAACAAAAGAAAATAAATGAGAGGACAGAAGAAGGAAGAACTTACAAGTGAGCGGGAGAAAGACAAAGGCTTCAAATTTGCAGAAACGATTCTCCAAAAGCTTCGATTTTTCAGTCTCTCTCTTTCAAACTCCTTTATCGCGTAAAAGAAAAAAGAATGGGATGGGGATGGTATTTATAGAAGAAAGAAGGGAAGGTGAAAGATGAAAGGTTTTTTGGGTAAAAATTAACCCCCCACCCCACGTGGCAACCCCCGATTGGTCCCAGAAAGTAACTGCACAACAGTTATTACACAACTTGTCACGTAATCATTACGTGGGCGTGACTTTTTAGGAGAAAAAAAGGGGGAAATTAAAAACTGGTACACTCAAAAGATACGCATAAAATGCATGTATCTTTGGTCCCGGCTGAAATCCTAACAGTCGTCTGACACCCCGGATTTGCAGCGTCAGCTTTTCAGAGTCCGGTCAAATCAAATGTCAGGATTGTGCTTATCCACCAAACCTTGCCCAAAATTCAAATTTAAAATCGACTAGCCAAGTCAACCCCGGAGTCTCATTCCCATTTGACCCCGGGGTCGGGGGGCAACAAATCAAATAAACCCCCAAAATTTTTCTAAGTACTTCAAGGAATCCCACCTTGGACTGAAACCACGTGACTAAACAAGTCAACCCCGAAGTCTCACTCCCATTTGACCCCGGGGTTGGGGGCAACAAATCAAATAAATCCCCAAAATTTTTCTAAGTATTTCGAGGAATCCACTTTGAAATACAATCAAAGGACTAGCCAAGTCAACCCCAGAGTCTAAATCTCATTTGACCCCGGGGTACGGGGGCAACAAATCAAATAAACCCCCAAAATTTTTCTAAGTACTTCAAGGAATCCCACCTTGAACTAAAACCAAATGACTAGCCAGGTCAACCCCGGAGTCTAATTCCCATTTGACCCCGGGGTCGGGGGGCAACAAATCAAATAAACCCCCAAAATTTTTCCAAGACGGTGCAATAACCACTCTACTCCCCCATCCGGGTAAACCCGCATAAGGGAGTGGGGGCAAATGATAGCCTATATTAATACAGGCCCAATAACAGAGGCCCGGGGCCCAATAAGAAGAGCCCAGAAAGTACTCAGCTTTAATCTTGAAGGGCCCAGGACGCGTGGCAACATCACCACCGTCCAGGTACCCCGGATCCAGAATATTCCTACGGTCCGGATTCGATAGTACCCTGACGCATCCCAGGCGTCCACATGCCCTACAGTCCAAAAGGCACACCTACGGTCCAGATGAAAAGGTACAAACCCCTAAACCCTAGGGAGAGACCTATAAAAGGCAGGACAAAAGAAAGGTTACATGTTACAATATCTCTCACATTTATTTACATACACACACGTACACACTATACAAACGTTTTGCATAATTCCCGTTTTGCCCCCTTTTCTCCTTAAAACCCTTTATCATTCTCACGCTGGAGGTGTAGCAGAGACGCCACCCCCCTCCGGTTCTGTTTTGTAGGTTCCCACCCTACAATTACACCGCACGCCGCCGTCATTTCTGTCCAAACGGAGCTTGAGTCCGGGTCCAACGAGGAGAAGGCCCCGGGGTGATTTGGGATTATCAGTAGCGATCTTTAATAATTTATAACAATATCTTCATCTCAAATCAACAATAAACAGCCATGCTTAAGAGTTTCGATAATAATTCGTATCACTGAGTAATTTAAACAAACTCCCATCTCCCCCCTTTTCATAATGTTTCAATTATAACAATGTCTTTTTTCATTTAATCGACCATCTCAGCCAGTTGAAGAACAATCTTTTTTGCATTCAAATACATTCTTCTTATTGCAATAAGGTCAGTACTATTTCTTCAATTTTAATTTAATTTTGGTTAGTTTGTTTAAACCCCATCAAATATTGCACATTTCCGTGTCCAAAAGATAAAAACAATTGCGCATTTTTTGTTTTTTATGTACGCTTTTACCAATATTCATTTGTAATTACATCTAGAAAAAAATGGATCTGAGGATGATTTCAGACAACTCCCCTGAGATTATAAACTTCTTTCGTAGAAATTTATCGTTCCTTTAAATTTAACGATTAAGTTCACATTTAATCAACTAAACTAAATGCATAATGCATAACAAATATCTATATCTATCTCTAAGCTTAAATTCACTGTGAATTTTATACTACTACCAGACTATAAAACATGTATATATAGAAATTAAATGTCCAACTTATATCACTTGTTGGACGGAGTAAAATGGCAGTGCAAGACTGTTTATATAGGCTATAGAGTAGTGGATCACAGACATATCAAGGGCAGAATTGGGATTTTGTTGAACATGTGGGTTACAAATTAATTTTGGATTTTTGTCAATTTAGCATTAGTTTTGAACAAGTTTTCGGTATCTGGTAGTAGTTTTAAATTAATTTCAAGTATCTAAAAATTTTACACTGCTGTATTTAGTGCAAAGTTCTGTCCAGGTGAATTTTTTACAATAATTTTGTTGCACCCAAATAGATTTGGGATGCACAAAAATAAATTCTGACCAGATTTAAAATCAAAATTTTAGAAACTTTAAATTTTTGAGAAGTGAGTTTAATTTTAAAAAAATTAAGCATCGAGAAAAATCGAACATTCTCGAACATACTAGAACCTTTTTTAATTTACCACGTCAGATTTTGTATCAAAATTTAAGAATAATTTTGAAACGAATTCGAGCGGATTTTTTCAAAATCGAGCCAAACTCAAAGTTATCAAACATACTTGTAGAATTTTTTTTCGGTTTTTAGAATCGAGATAAATCGAACGCTCTCGAACATACTAGAGCCCTTTTTAGATTCATCAAGCCAAATTTTTTTATCAAAATTTAAAACTAATTTTGAAAACGAATTTGAGTCAGAATCGAGCCAAATTGAAAGTTTTCAAATATACTTGTAGAATCTTTTTTTAGAATTGAATTAAATCGAATGTTCTCGAACATACTAGAGTCCTTTTTAATTCATCAAGCCGGATTTTGTATCAAATTTTAAAATTAATTTTGAAAACGAATTCGAGTCATTTTTTCAATATCAGAGCCAAATTGAAAGTTTCCAAACTTACATGTAGAATCTTTTACGGTTTTTAGAATTGAATTAAATTGAACGTTCTAGAACATACTAGAACCCTTTTCAGATTCATCGACCCAGATTTTGTATCAAAATTTAAAATTAATTTTGAAAACGAATTCGAGCCATTTTTTCAGATTTGAGCAAAACTGAAAGTTTCCAAACATACTTGTTGAATCTTTTACGGTTTTTAGAATTGAATTAAATCGAACGTTCTCGAACATACTAGAGCCCTTTTCAGATTTATCGAGCCAAATTTTGTATCAAAATTTAAAATAATTTTGAAAACGAATGCGAGCCGTTTTTTCAGATTCGAGCAAAAATGAAAGTTTCCAAACATACTTGTTGAATCTTTTACGGTTTTTTGGATCGAACTAAATCGAACTTTCTCGAACATACTAGAATAATTTACGGTCAAAGGATTACATCATGGTAAATCAAACTTTTTCTTATTATTTAAATATTTTCATGCATATAAAATTCTAATAAATTTATTTTTATTTCTTTTGTTCAAATTTTATTAGAAAAAAAGTATGTTTATCCGAAAAAATGCTAGGTACCAGAACCGTTCCCGAAACCGTTCCCGAATTTTTTGTCCTCGCCAGTTGTTTTCCAGGGGGCCAAATAAAATCCCAAACTACCAGAGCATAATGTCTTGAAAATCTATATAAACACCCCTGACCCACCGCAACACCTGCCCCACATATCACCCTTGTCCCCCCAACTAAACCCTTGTATAACAATGGCATCTTCAAACATGGTTCTCACAGTTCAACAATCCAAACCCGAAAACACACCCGACCCGAGACTCAACCGGGTCGTCAAAGACCGCCACACCAAAGTCAACGGCCGTGGCCGCCGCGTTCGCATGCCGGCTCTTTGCGCGGCGCGTGTGTTTCAGCTCACTCGTGAACTGGGTCATAAGAATGATGGTGAAACTATCGAGTGGTTGTTAAGACACGCTGAACCGGCCATTATTAGGGCTACCGGTTCAGGAACCGTTCCGGCTCAGGCTTGTACTTCGGCCGGTCCGGTTTTTTCCGCGACCGGTCCGGTTCATGGGTCGACCGGTCCGGTTCATGGGTGGGCCGGTCCGGTTCATGGGGTGTCGGGGATGGTGGGGTTGAGTGGGGGAGTGGGGTATGGTGGGGTGGGGCCGGATTGCAGGTTGGATTTGGGGCAAGGTGGTGATGGGCTAGTTAGTTGTGATGGGCTTGCAGGGTTTGGGAATGCTGGGAATATGGGCTTTACTTCATTGTTGATGGGAGGAATGGAGCAGAATGTGATGCAGCAGCCGCAGCAGCTTTCGTGGATTTAGATTTCTTGTTTGAATTGGGAATGTGGTGAAAAATCCGAGGGAAGGAGGGAGGGGTTAGAGTCGCGATTTTGTTAAATGTGAATGTAGGTTGTTTGGATACAATAATAAGTATTATTATGATATGATGAAATGGAATAAATTGGATGCTTATGAATAATGTTCTGTTTTGTTAATTTATGCTGTTTTTATGTTTTATGTTGATTTGCGTTTTAGTTTTAGTTTTTGTTATGGATGTGTGATATAGTAGTGGTAGCGTAGCGGTTATTACCTTACAACATTGATGATTATAACATATTTGTGATGACAGACGCCGTTATGTTGGATGTTTATGAAAAATGTTATCTTTTGTTATTTTATGCTGTTTTATGTCGATTAGCGTTTTAGTTTTCATTTTTGTTATGGATGTGCGGTATAGTATTGGTAGTGGTTAATATCTTACATCATTGATGATTATAACATTTTTGTTGAGAAAGATGCTGTTACGTTGGATTATGTTGGATGTTTATGAAAATGTTATCGTTATCTGCGTTATTAAAGAAGTAGTGTTATCACTTCACGACATTGATGATTATAGCATTTTGGTTATGAAAGAGCGATTATGTTGGATTTTTATGGAAAATGTTAACTTATGTTGTTTTTGTATCTATCTCCATTCCAGTTTCTGTTTTTGTTATGGATTTGCGATACAGTTGTACTAGTCTTACTTTATAACGTTGATGATTATAAAATTTTTGTTATGAAAATTTTATTATGTTGGAATGGAAGAAGTTGTTTCTTTGTTATCCTGTGCTCTTGTATGTCAATTTACATTTTGGTTTTCATTTCTGATTTCTGCGATGTAGTAGTAGTGGTAGTATTACCTTAGGACATTGGTGATTATGCATAAACATTTCTATAAGCAAGAATATGAAATACCGAGTATTGTACAATGTTATCAATTAAAAGAAAATTGACTGTATGCAGACAATTGATGTGATGATTATATACAGCATAAGTTTGTCGGAAAACTCTGCCATACACATTGTTTACAATTGGCCTCTAAAGGCAGTTAAGCTAAGATATATGGCAAGGGTAAGTTCAGAACTTAGAAGCTTGTTATGTTAGGATGAAATGAATTGAAAGTTGATGAAAAATGTTGTCTTTTTTATCTTATGCTGCTTGTTGTTTATCATTTATTTCTGTTATTACTTTAGATATGTGATGATTATGATTGGAACACCATTGAAAATATATGCAATTTGTGTAGTACTGTATTACCAATTTTAAAAGTATTTGGTTGGATGGAGGCTTTACACTTCTGGGATAACTATATAAATAAGTAAAAGTTTGTGGTGAAGAGGATCATATACAAAACGTCCCAAAGATTATCAACAGACCACAATGCACACAGCACACAGTGGCTTTCAAATGGCGCTGTGCAATGTAATTTGTGCGAGGGACAACTGGATGTGGAAGAATTCGAGATAAGGAAATTTTTCGGAGATGTAATTATTGCTTGAAGTGATGAAGATAAAGAGTTTGCCTATGCTGGTCCAGTCATGCCTGCAATGAAATCTAGGTTATTTATAGTTTTCTTCTCTTTAATATTTTAACCATTGCCTGTTGCTTGTACAAGTTTTCTTGCGCTTTTCAAAAGCTATCAATGCAAGACTTCAAAAGCTATCAATGGAAGACATGAACATTTGTTGATTGCATAAGTTTTCTTGACCTTTTCAAAAGCTATCAATGAAAGACATGAACATTTCAGTTGCTGATGTGGTTGAATATTGATGAACTAAGACATGAACATTGGCATGTCAAACTGTGAATTTGCCCTGTCAAATGGATGGATGCTCCAATTCTCCAAACCTCTCGCTTTATATGTTGTTTATGTGTAAAAGAGTCAAGTTTACTGTGGTGTTCACATAGAACTAATGAAGATAAAACTGCGACAATACTCTAAGCTTGACAACTTGCAAACAAAACATGAAAGGTACCTTAATTGCTAGTACAAAGTATATAGTTGTATGTTAAGTTTTGCCAGTTTAGGCCCTCCCTTCACCATGGTGCAGTGCTTTGCATTCCGTGGCTCAGAGCTGGACATGGCAAAGAACATGGAGGATTATGGTAACCTCTTTTAAGTTTCAGTTAATGGTAACCGAAAAGATGGGGGGAGAAAGAAATGTATCAAGAACAGCTATTGCGTTAGTCTACTACTCAAAGCATAATTTGGCAATTGTTTGTTGGTTGTGACTCTTACGACATTATAGCGTGTTTGCTATGAAAGATAGGTTATCGATATCTAAATCAGTATTTGCTCATATATTTTGCTAGTTGAGAAAGATCTTGTAAATTTCTTCATTCTGAACACATCTTGTTTACATTTATATCCGGGAGAAGTGGTGAAACTACAGTGATGAAATGTGAAGCTGGAAGATCAACCAATCAACCATGGTAATACAAGCATCATATAATAAATTTTTTACAGGCATTAGGCTTTGCTTCTCACAATCCAAATTAGCACATATGACTAGTTATTTTCAAATTTCAGAGGGAGTTGCGTGCTATCAACGCTCCAATATTTTTAGAATGCATCTTTTCTTTCTAGGATTTAAGACCAAGTGTTAACAACTCCTCATTGATATATAGTTCTGCACTTTAATAGACTAAAAAATGACGGTGTACCTTGGATATCTGGAGTGTTTAAAAGTTTATTAAGAAAGATTCTCGCTCATTCCACGAATTTGAATTTACCATAATGCCCTAAGACATATTTGTCAGAAAATAATTGACTGATAACAAAAATAGACTTTCAATGTTTAGTTTGACAATTTGATACATTTTATTAAGTAATTGTTTAAGAACTTATTTAAATTTTGTTTGAAAACATTGATTTATTTAATATCATTGATTTTAAGAGACTTACATTTGAATCTTAAATTGAAATTAATTCGGTTGTATATCTACCAAATTTGGAAATGAAATTTTAAATTTTCAGCCAATCCATCGACATTTTAAGTGCCGACATACCATTGAGCATTGTAGTATCCTATCGTTATACTTGTTTGATCAATTTTTTTAAAATATAATAATCAGTAAAACAAATATTTTTTC
Organism: Apium graveolens; assembly: GCF_009905375.1. Lineage (NCBI taxonomy): Eukaryota > Viridiplantae > Streptophyta > Magnoliopsida > Apiales > Apiaceae > Apium > Apium graveolens. The sequence continues at coordinate 7,054,867 of NC_133649.1, read as the reverse complement.
CGTGTACAAAATATATTTTTATTTTTAATAAAATAATATTTTTTCCCGTTCCGTTACATATTTCAATTGAATCGAGTAACGGAGACAAATAGACAATTATAGCAACTTTAGGCAAAGTGACCGTTCAGACAAGAGTAAATGTGTGCGAGAGTGGAGTGTCTATTTGTGTTCTGTGTCTTTCTTTGTAAAACCCTAAGGGTTCTAGTCTCATACAAAACCCCAGCTAGAGATTTTGGATTTTAAAGAAAAGAGCGATTTTTCGAGTTTTTGAGAAAAGTATTGAGATGGATCAAGAAAGTACTGGTAAAAATGTTGAAGATGGGCTAGTAAAGTTTAGATCTTTGGTTTAGGAACATAATGATAAGGTGAGTTTATTGGGTGTTTTAGATGATTATGTTGGTTTTGATGTCAATGGTGGTAATGTGATTAGTGAAAGTGTAGCTAATATCGAAAAGAATGTGAAGAGTGAAATGAAGAGTGATGTGGTTGTGAAAACAAGTGATGAAATTGTGGATGTTAAGAGTGGTGAGATACCGAGTGGTGAATGTGGAGAGGATGGTTTGGTTGGAGGTAGTGAAGTTTCCGGTTTTGTTGGTAAATTGAATATTGATAGCAATGGCAAAAAAAGTTGTGAAAAAGTGAGTGATGGGGAGAAGAGTGATTGTGAATCGGATTCTGAGGGCTTTAGTGAGTCAGAGGCTGAGGCCTTGAGTGAATCGGGTTCTGAGGCTTCGAGTGAGTACGAGTCGGGGAGCTCAAGTGTCAGCATCTAGTAGTGAGGAAGATGATGACGATGATGATGGTGAGATGAAGGGATTATTGGAGGGAGAAGTGGATTTGGATAAAATGATAGAGGATTTTATTATACGGGAATTGTTTGATTGGAGTGGTGAAGATGAACTGTTTGCCTTGGCTGGACTATCCATGTTTGGAAAAGAGGTTAAGGTAGTTTATCACTTCTCCTTTGTTTTATTGTACTGATGAACCATGCGTTGTTGCTTGTATAATTTTCCTAAGATTTTAAAAGTTATTCATCAAGTAGATTAATGAGGTTGAATGTTGTTGGTGTAATTTGTTCGAAGGAGCTTAATGAAAATTTGGCTTGTACTTGACTAAATCATTTCCTGTGAGAGGGGCATGGTAAAATCTGCTTTACCCTGTCAAATGGATTGATTCTCTAAACTTTTATCCTATGTGGCTTCACACTTCACATTAAATGGGAAGAGGAGGATGTGGTGCTTGGGTGACCCAAGAGATGATATAAAAAATATCGTCAAACAAGTTGTATTGTGTTCATCTCCCAGAGTCTCACCTTGATTAAACTAGCAGTGTGTGTTGCAATGTCATTGGTAGTTGAAGAAGATGTTTTAGATAAGAGATTATGTGTTTAATCAATAAGTACTAATCTTAAGTGTTAATGCAAATTATACAACACCTGCTAGGGAGAACTCTCATCAATAATATTAGTGAAGGAATATTTTATTTGCTTAAATACTGTTGTAGTCAGGAGTTGGACTATGAATTCCATCCGATTGAATTTAGACTTTTAATGTACAACAGGATACCGGAGTTCATTAGTGTGTTCTCTTATCTTTTAGCCGGAGATTGTGTACTGTCATGTGATGTAAAATTCTCATAATATACCATACTTTAGCAGACTGGTTATTGTATAAGGTAAACTTGTTAGACTGGTCTAGTATGTGATAAGCATCGGTTGGCATTAAAGAATTATTTAAGTGTAAGTGTAAGTATTCAAAAATATTTGTTCCAATTATACAAGTAGCATAAAGTTCTGTTCTGTTTTAGCTTCTTTGCTCTGGCTTATGCTAATAATTTCCCGGTAAATTGTAAGTTGTATGAAGAACCTATTCTGTATTGTGTATTTCTTCCTCTCTAAATAGCACTTTTCCTATCTAACATATTCTTATTTTCTTGAAATCATGGTTTGCTTGATGGATAGCCCTATTGGATTGGTTTACCTATGAGAAGTGGAACTGATAACTAAAGGTCCAAGAAAAATGTGGAAATCAAATAAGGAAAAGACCATTCTTTCGGACTATAAGTTTAAATTGTGCTAACATTGAGTGCAACTTCCTAAAACTTTAATGAGTAATATAAAAAAATGTGCAATTCTTTTAAATAATATGAGCCCACTTTACTCTTGGTCATTGATGAGAGTCCTGCTCTCCGAAATCTGATGTATATTGAATAAGATTTGATGCTGTGATAAACTACATATTCTAATTATTGTTATCTTGTCTTACAGGTTCCTCCTCCCATTCCTCCTGTAGCTGTGACCTTGAAACCATGTCACAAGACCCTTCCAGCGGAGTTGTGTTTTCGGTAAGTTCATTAGATCCTGAAAAAGGGTATAATGAACTACACGGATTTCATTAATGAAATTGAAGTCAAAATCGATCATAGAATAAGTGTTTCTTATAAGCAGATGTTTATAAACTCCAGTACCATTTATCTTTAAATTTTGTTTATTGATACTCAAGTTCTGCATCTTTTTTGTAACATTCACTCTGCATCTAATTTGACCAGACAATTAAAATTATTAAACTGAATAAATGTTTGGTACACTTGCAAGAAATGAGGAGTTGATCAGTGGTGCTCTATGGTATGAACCAATTTGCAGTCCAGGTTATTAACCAACATGTAAATGTTCAGTTTGACTATTTATGTTTGTTGATAAATTTTGAACATTTCAAATAGTATAAAACTATAGAGATTTAAATCTGTTTTATGCCTTTCTTAGTCTGTATATTAATCTAACAATCAAGTTGTTTGTGTTCGTTCTTGACTTTCATTTGTAAGACTAATGTTTACTGAAGAATCTTGTAAATAGACTAATGTTTACTGAAGAATCTTGTAAATAGAGGACATCAGAAATTTGTTAATTAACATCTCTTTTTTGTTGTCCATGAAACTTGTAATTGCTGCCTTGAATTGTTGCTATGCTTAAACTTTTTTTACATCATATTTCCCTTTGTGGTAAAATTGTAGTGGTTCCTGATACAAAATTCTCTAGAGTTGTTGCAAGTGTAGAGAATTGAATCTTAGAACTTGTTGAATATTAAGCTAGTAATGTGAGTGTTTATGGCTGGGTGCCTAATAACATTCTTTTATAGTCTGGAGCCTGTAGGTATCATGTTTAACTTGTCTCATCTGCATTACCCGATTTTGGACTTTATTTTAAGCCCGTTTGAGGTTAATCGAAAAACATTATAGATTTCTTTTATGTATATTTTTGGGCCGCACAACCATATCCACTTCATTTTCTATTTCTGGGAATATCAAATAACACTGAGAAGCTTTCCTTAATTTTTGAACACTGATTGACTTTTACTAACACAGGTTGTGGGTGCTCAAGTCATTGTCGAATGGGTGGAGAAGCACGATCCGCTTAGTGAAGGTTCAATACTCTGGATTACTGAAAAAAGATCCCCACTAGGGATAGTTGATAAAATATTAGGACCTGCCCAAAACCCTTACTATATAGTAAGATACAACTCAAAAAATGAAGTCCCTGCTGGGATCCAAAAGGGTACTTTGATATCCTTTGTTTCAGAATTTGCGAATCATGTCCTCAACAATGGCAACCTCTACAAGAAACGATACGATGCATCCGTTGAAAATGATGAAGAATTGTCTGATGAAGCTGAATTTTCTGACGATGAAAAAGAGGCAGAGTGCAAGAGGATGCAGAAAGTGTCTGAAAGAGGGCCAAAAGCTCACATTGTTGAAAATATGAAAGAAACTAAATCTAAGGCTAAAAGAAAAGCTGATCAACATTTATCAGCCACCCAGCCAAATAAAAGAGTAGGTCAGGCACCATCTAATCAAACCCAACATTTTCCTCCATCTTTGCTAGATCCA
>NC_133649.1:6360967-6450885 GCF_009905375.1 Apium graveolens | reverse complement strand
AAGCTTTATCAAGATACCTGCTCTTTGTTCATGGTTGTTAACATGTTAAGAACTATCTCGCCTCGTTCCACACATTCACGTATATTGATAACGAATATCTATATGTTTACTCCTCCATGAAATACCTTTTTTGCCAAATCTATTGCAGCTTGTTATCAATGTAAAGAACAACTGGACCTACTTTGTCTGTTATTTGCCTCAGAAGGTTGTAAGAATATCCCTTGACACGCAGCATCTTGTCGCCACATGAAGTCAGACTCGCATTATAACGCCACCATTTTTATTTGTGAACACCCAAGTAATGAGGTTCTCATTGAAATAAAATGTCATACCTCTAGTTGACTTCCTGTCGTCCATATTGCCAGCAAGGTCACTGTTCGAATAAACTGTCAACCAAATAATTTCCTTTAAATTTTGTATAATTAGACCAAAATCAAGTGTTCCATTTACGTAACGAAGAATATTTTGACAGCAGCAAGATGCAACTCCGTAGGTCTTTCATGAACCTGCTCACCACTCCAATTGAATATGCTATGTCAGGCCTGGTAAACACTAAATACCTGAGACCACCCACCATTGATTTTATGGATAAGTGGGAAAAGACGAACAAGGGAGAACAGTACTGTTCTCCCTTGTTTGTCTTTGCCCAGCTTATCCATAGGTTCCATGGGATATTTAACAGAGTTACATCCAGTCATTCCAGCCTTGTCCATGACCTTCTTCGCGTACGCTGTTTATTTAAGTTCAATGTAGCCATCCTACTGATCTACCTCCATGCCCAGATAATATGTCAATCTACCCAAGTCACTCATATCAAAAATACTGCTCATTTTCTTCTTAATTTACTTATATTAATGATTCTAATTCCAGTGATTAGAAGATCGTTGACATAAACTGCAATGATGATCACTTCTTCTCCTTCCGTTCTAGTATATACAACGTGTTTATAAGGACATTTCAAAAAACCTAACTCTTCCAAACATTTGTTCAAGGGTGCATAATAAGCCCTGGGTGCTTGGTGTAGTCCATACAAGACCTTAATCAGTTTATACACTTTGTATTCCAGTCCCTTCTTTACAAACCCCTCCGGCTGCATTACGTAGACCTCTTCCTATAATTTTGATTCGCATATTTGAAATCAAGGTGATGAACTTCACAAGAGTTCTTTACAGCTAGCGCAAGGAGTAATCTTACAGTCTCGAGTCTAGTGACAGGAGCAAATACCTCTTCGTAGTCAATTCCATGTTGCTGTACATACCCCTTGGCGACCAGGCGAACTTTATGCTTTGTAATATTTTCATCAGCATCCTTTTTCAACTTGAAAACCCATTTTAGACCAATTACCTTGTGACCAAGAGGTAATTCTGTTAAAAGTCATGTCTTGTTCTGTTCAATGGCCTCAATTTCTGTTGTCATTGCATCCATCCACTCGGTTTTTATGGCAGCCTGCTTGTACGAGTTTGGCTAATCAATACTCAACATCAAAGTTCATCATCAAATAACTCACATTCCGGGGCTTCATTGTACACATCAGAAAGAAGTCTCATCCTTCTTGGTTTACCAGTGGTTGAGTTTGTGTCGTCCTCACTCGACGATGAATTCTCAAAAGTGCTGGAGCCCGTATTGAAGCCTGCTTCACTGTGATGTACAGATGTTGTACGAACATGTGTTGATTTTTCCACCATCCAGTACAGATGTTGATCGAACAGGTGTTGAGTCTCCCCCAGAATTCATAGTTGAGTCTGTTATAACAAACACATTAACTGTAGTTCCACCCATGGTATAAGCGTCTGAATTATTTATACCCCTACGAGATGACAGTTCCCACCACCAACTTTTATCTTCTTCAAAAATTACATCACGACTCACGAGAATGGCTCCATCTTTTGGATCAAACAAATGGTGTGCTTTTGTTCTAGTTTCACTACCCAATAAACTACAACTTTTCTATGATCGTCCAGTTTCTTTGTTTGGAACCCTGGCACCTTCATGTGGGTAATGCAACCAAACCCCTTGACATGTTGCAAGTGAGGTTTTTTCCCTTTCCAAGCTTCATAAGGAGTTTTTCCCATAATTTCTCGAGTTTGGTAGCATGTTTAAAATATACATCGAATGTCTTACAGCCTCCCCCCAAAATGGAACTGGCATTTTCATTCCTTTAAGAAAGCTCCTTACCATTGCCACAACTATTCTGTTTCGACGTTCGACCACTCCATTCTGCTGTGGTGAATAAGGTACAGTGTAATGTCTTTGTATGCCTGATTCTTCACAATAATTCTTAAAAATGTTGGAGCAAAACTCACCTCAATGGTCAGTTCTGAACACTTTTTTTTTCCTGTTTTGACTCCTTTTCAACCAGCTTTTGGAATCTTCTGAATGCCTCAAATGCTTCATCGTTTTCCTAATAAATAAACCCACATATACCGGATGCAATCATCTACTGGAAGTAAGAAGAACTTGTTACCTGCCGAGGTTGGTGGTGCGAAAGGCCTACAAAAACTTCCATGTATCAATTCAAGTACGAATTTTGCACTAAAGTTTGATTGAGAGGGGAATGACTTTCATGTTTGCTTAGACATCATGCAACCTTCACACATCTTTTTTGGTTGTATCAATTTAGGCAGGCTATAGGCCATTTCTTCCTTATACATGAGAGTCAATGTAGCAAAATTTACATGCCCAAGTTGGGAATGCCAAAGCCATGAGTCTCTTTCAACTTTTGACAGTAAACATACTGGATTATAGCCTCAATCTTCAATTTTGAGTTTATACATTCTGTTTGCATCTTGTTTCACCCTCATCATCAACTTTTCCTGGCTATCACGAATCCACAAATATTCTCCTTGCAAGATTACTTTATTTCCTTCTTAGGACAATTGTCCCAAACTTATAATAATACTACATAGAGAGGGAATATAATATAACTCACGTAGGTATCGATTTTCACCATTTTTGCAATTTAATTTGATTAACCATTTCCCTTTAATCATTATTGTAGAACCATCACCAAAGCGAACTTCACCAGCTACACTTTCATCTAAGTTGTAAAACATTTCCCGTTGCCCCGTCATGTGGTTGCTTGCCCCATTGTCTAGATACTATATGCTTGAGTTTTCACGATTATTCTCAAATTGTCTCAATTTTGGACTTATATTTTTTTTTTGTTCAGTAGTTGTTAATCCGTGATTTCTGATGATGCATTGAAGAAGTCTACAGCAAATCAGATTGTTAGTTAGTTAGATAAGTATTTGTTAGGAATATGTGTATTAGTTTGATGATAAGTTAAAAAAAACACTTAAGTAGAAATCTAGTATTTGTAGCCTCAACGGATAAGACCATCTTGGCTATCCGTTGAAGGAGTAGCTTTACTTAGCAATAAGTTTAGTATTGTAGCATATTTCATTCTCTGGATTCAAGTTGTAATTCTTAGATGTTGTAGGAAATTATCAGTCATGTTGACTACTAGTGGATATGCAAATAGGAGGGCTAATTGTAAATATTTCATGCCTTGTAATTTTGTATAAGTGAAGAAGTATCAACTGATATTGAAGACCTTCAACGGATAAGAAACAAAGCTTCAACGGATGTCTCTAAAGCTTCAACGGATAATATCCATCAACGGATAAGTGCTTCAACGGATAAAGACTTCAACTGATAATGCATCAACGGATAAAGCTTCAACGGATAAAGCCTCGACGGATAAGGCATCAACGGATGAAAGCTTCAACGGATGCTTAGTTCATTAGCAGTGTAAGTGACAATTCATAAGCTGACAGAGGCACATGGGTTGACAGAGACAAACTGGAATGTGGAAGCCTCTAGGAGGAATCAAGAAAATGCAGCATTTCCATTCTGGTGCAAACAAGGAAGTATTCAAAGATTAACAGCTAAGCCTAAATTGCATTGGATAGAGAAATGAAGAAGAAACATGTGAAGAGCCTTTTTAATTATATTTTACAGTTTTGTCTTCACTTGTAAACTTGGTTAAAATATAAACCAAGTAGCAGCTAGTATTTAGATGTGAATTTTTCCAGAGCTGTTTAGAAAAATTCAGAGAGAAAATCATCTAGTTTGTACTAGGAAACAGCTGTGATTTAATTCTTTGAATCACAGATTTTCTGAAATAACACATCTCTGGTGGAACAACAAATCCACCAGAAAAGTTTTTAAGTTCTCTGTGTTCTTTACATTTATGTTTGAATATATATCTGTCTGCATTAGCTTCAAGCAATTCACACACACTTGCTCTCAAAAACACTTAGCCTTAGAAACTGCTCAAAACTTGAAAAGGTTTTAAGATTTACATTCAACCCCCCTTCTGTAAATCTCATTGTTAGTCCACTGGGAATAACAATTGGTATCAGAGCAATCTCTTAACATACAAAGAGTTTAAAGATCTATTCTGCTAACATCATGAGTAAGAAGGATATTGGTATATAGATTCCAATTTTGGAAAGATATAACTATCATCACTGAAAGTGAAGATGCATTTACATCTTCTCTCTCAAGATGAAAGCTACATCAACTGCATTGAAAATGGTCCTCACATCCCTCACAAGGTGGCCACAGCTGCTACTGCAACAGCTGCTGTTGGACAGTCTATTCCCAAGCCAAAAGCAGAATGGACTGTTGAAGATATTGAAGAGGTTCACAAGGACAAGAAAGCCATGAACATTCTGTTTAATGGCCTAGATCAAGATATGTTTGACAATGTCATTAACAGCCAAACTGCTAAGGAAATTTGGGATACTGTGCAGCTTATCTGTGAAGGCACTGAGCAATTTAGAGAAAACAAAATGCAACTTCTCATTCAACAGTATGAATATTTTCATTTTGAAGAAGGAGAATCATTGAATGATACCTTCAATAGATTTCAGAAACTGTTGAATGGATTGAAGCTGTATGGCAGAATATACCAAGTCAAGGATTCCAATTTAAAATTTCTAAGGTCTCTACCAAAGGAATGGAAGCCTATGACTGTTTCTCTAAGAAATTCTCAAGATTATAAGGACTTCACACTTGAAAGATTATATGGAATTTTGAAGACATATGAACTTGAGATGGAGCAAGATGAGCTGTTGGAAAAGGGAAAGAGAAAAGGAGGATCAGTTGCACTTGTAGCTGACAGTGAGAAGGTTGGAGCCAGGAATGAGGAGAAGACAATGCCAAGTCTCAAAATTGGCACAAGCAAATCAGAATCAAGCAAGGGTAAAGAGCAAGTAGCTGAGGATGAAAACAATTCCAGTCAGGATGACTTTGATGATGTTGATGAACATCTGGCTTTTCTGTCCAGGAGGTTTGCAAAGATGAAGTTCAGGAAAAATACAAAATTCACTAAGCCAAACAAAAACATGGTGGACAAATCCAAGTTCAAATGTTATAACTGTGGCATTAGTGGACACTTTGCAAGTGAGTGTAGGAAGCCAACCTCTGATAAGAAGAAATTTGAGCAAGTTGATTACAAAAAGAAGTATTTTGATTTGCTCAAACAAAAGGAAAGAGCTTTTCTCACTAAAGATGATTGGGCAGCAGATGGATTCAATGAAGATGATGATATGGAATATGTCAACCTAGCCCTGATGGCTAATTCTGATGAAAATGAAACTAGTTCATCAAGCAACCAGGTAATTACTACTGATCTCTCTCAGCTTTCTAAAAATGAATGCAATGAAGCCATAAATGATATGTCCAATGAATTATATCATTTGCGTGTTTCCCTTAAATCGCTAGCTAAAGAAAACACTAGGATCAAAGAGAATAATGTGTTTTTAAGTGATAGGAATTTTGTGTTAGAGGATCAGGTAATTGAGCTTGAAAAGATTAAACTTAAATGCTTGACTGTTGAGAGTGAACTAGAAGAAGCTGTTAAGAAAGTAGAAATTCTTTCTAAACAGTTAGAAAGTGAGCAAGAGGTAATCAAGGCCTGGAAAACATCTAGGGATGTTAGTGTTCAGATTGCCAAGGTTCAGGGAATTGAATCATTCTGTGAGGATGCCTAGAAGAAAAACAAAAAGGAGTTGGAATTAATTGATGGATTGTCAACGGATGTGGAATCAACGGATGATGAAAGTTATCCGTTGAAGGAAGAAAAGGAGCATCCGTTGAAGGCTCATCAATTAAAACAGGCAAGTAATTTCAAAAATAAAAATCTCAATAAGAAGGATGGTTCAACTCTCAAGAACTTTGTCAAAGAAGGAGCTAGCATCCAAAGATGCCAGTAAGGTGAATATAGGACACATGACTTTAGATCAGCTGAAAAATAGGCTTAAGTTGGTGGAGGATAAGAAGGAAACTAAAAGAAAATCTAAAAGAAATGGGAAGGTAGAGATTAATAAACATAATAATTACACACCTGATAGGTATGCTCCTAGAAAAAGCTGTGTGTATTGTAAAAGTGTTAATCACCTATCTGATAATTGCAAATCTGTTAAAAATGCTCCCATGCCTTCAAATCCCTCCATGCCTAAATGTCTATGTCACCTCTGCATGCCATGCCTGTTATGTCTCATCAGAATCCCCATGCACATTTTGCAAACATGCCATATATTAATAATCCTTATTTTCCTGCATTTAGTATGCCTGAAATGACATACAATATGCCTATGTGGAATAACATGTTTGCACAATCTATGCCTTATCAAATTCAATCAAATGTGCTAAATGATTCTGTGACTAACCCTACATTTCAACCAACCACATCTGAGATCAAGGTTGACCCAAAGTTACCTAAGTCAAAATATGCAGGAGGAATGAAGTCTAGGAAAAAGACTAACAAGGCTGGACCCAAGGAAACTTGGGTACCAAAATCAACTTGATTGATTTTGTTGTGTGCAGGGGAAAAAGAAGAAATCTATGGTACTTGGACAGTGGCTGTTCAAGACACATGACAGGAGATTTCACCCTGCTCACAGAGTTTAAGGAGAGAGCTGGCCCTAGCATAACCTTTGGAGATGACAACAAAGGATTCACTATGGGATATGGCTTGATTTCAAAAGAAAATGTCATCATTGATGAAGTTGCATTGGTTGATGGTCTCAAACACAACTTATTGAGCATCAGTCAACTATGTGACAGAGGGAATACTGTTTCCTTCAATTCTGAAGCATGTATTATCACAAGTAAGAAGGACAATAAAGTGGTTCTAACTGGAGTTAGAAAAGGGAATGTGTACTTAGCTGACTTCAACTCTACAGATGCAGAATCTATTACTTGTCTTCTCGGCAAAGCAAGCTCAGTTGAAAGTTGGCTATGGCACAAGAAGCTGTCCCATTTGAATTTCAAGACAATGAATGATCTAGTCAAAAAGGACTTAGTTAGAGGAATGCCTCTAATAGAATTCACAAGGGATGGACTGTGTGATGCTTGTCAGAAAGGAAAGCAAAAGAAAGTATCATTTAGTAAGAAGCTTGAATCTGCAATTGATGAACCATTACAACTGCTACACATGGATCTCTTTGGACCAGTCAATGTATTGTCAATTTCAAGGAAAAGATATTGCCTAGTGATTGTAGATGATTTCTCAAAGTTTTCATGGGTTTATTTTATTGGATCAAAGGATGAAGCTAGTGAAATCATTATCAATCATATCAAGCAAGTCAACAATCATCCTGATTTCAAAGTAAGGAATATTAGGAGTGATAATGGAACTGAGTTCAAGAATTCAACCATGAAGTTGTTCTGTGAAGAAAATGGGATCATGCATGAGTTCTCAACTCCAAGGACCCCACAACAAAATGGTGTGGTGGAAAGGAAGAACAGATCACTAATTGAAGCTGCAAGGACAATGCTTGAAGAGTCAAAACTCCCAACTTACTTTTGGGCTGAGGCTGTTAACTGTGCATGTTACACTCGGAATATTTCTCTAATCAATCAGTCAAAAGGCATGACTCCCTATCAATTATTCAAGAGAAGAAAACCAACTTTAAACTTTCTACATGTCTTTGGTTGCAAATGTTACATCTTAAGGAATCAATCTGATCACAAAGGGAAGTTTGATGTAAAGGCTGACGAAGGAATATTTGTTGGTTATTCTGCTGGAAAATCATATAGGGTCTACAATCTAAGAACCAACATTGTCATGGAATCTGTGCATGTTGTGTTTGATGATAAAAAGATTGATGGACTAACCGATGAGGGACATCATGAAGGACTCAAATTTTACAATATTGAGATATATTATGATGATAGTGAAGATGAGAATGATGAAGAAGGCATCTCAAGAAGAATTCAAAATCTGCCTTTGGATAATGCACAGAATGCTGCATCCGTTGAAAGTCATAATTCAGCTTCCGTTGAAAGAAGCAATGCAGCATCCGTTGAAAGACAAAGTGCATCATCCGTTAAAGTTCATAATGAAGCATCCGTTGATCACAGTCTGTCAACGGATAATCAATTCACTTCATCAGTTGATAGAGCTCCCAATTCCTTTCAAAGGATCAGCAACTCAGGGGGAGTTTCAACAAATCAACATTCTATCTCACATCATGACAATACTGAGGCAACCTCATCTAGAGCTAATCTACCACCTCAAAGGAAATGGACCAAGAATCACCCTTTTGAACTGATCATTGGTGATGCTACATCTAAAGTGCAAACTAGAAGGGCTACTCAAGATGAATGTCTGTATAGTAGCTTTCTATCACAGGAGGAACCTAAGAGAGTAGAAGAAGCTCTATTGGATCCAGATTGGATTTTAGCAATGCAAGAGGAGCTAAACCAATTTGAGAGGAACAAAGTATGGAAGCTGGTACCCAAGCCAAAGAACAAGAGTTCTATTGACATAAAATGGGTATTCAGAAACAAGATGGATGAAAATGGCATTGTCATAAGGAATAAAGCCAGATTGGTTGCTAAAGGTTATTCTCAACAAGAGGGAATAGATTTTGATGAAACATTTGCTCCAGTTGCCAGACTGGAAGCCATCAGAATCTTTCTAGCCTATGCAGCCCATGTCAATTTCAAAGTCTATCAAATGGATGTCAAGAGTGCATTTCTAAATGGGGAATTGGAGGAAGAAGTTTATGTAAGCCATCCTCCAGGATTTGAAGATCGAAACTTTCCAGACTATGTGTATTATCTGTTGAAAGCACTTTATGGACTAAAGCAAGCACCTAGAGCCTGGTATGAGACTTTGTCAAAATTTCATCTAGATAATCACTTCACAAGAGGTACTGTTGACAAAACTCTTTTCTTTAGAAATGTTAATAGCTCTACAATACTTGTTCAAATTTATGTAGATGATATTATATTTGGATCTACAGATGATAAGCTTTGTAAAAAGTTTGCTAAGTTAATGCAAAGTAAATATGAAATGAGCATGATGGGAGAGCTAACTTATTTTCTTGGTTTACAAGTTAAACAAGTTAGTGGTGAAATTTTCATTAGTCAAACTAAATATATTTATGAACTTTTAAAGAAGTTTGACTTAATGGACTGTTCATCTGCAAAAACTCCCATGGCCACTGTCACCAAGCTTGAATTAAACAAGGCTGAAAAGTCTGTGGACATTTCAAGTTATAGAGGCATGGTTGGTTTACTTCTATATTTAACTGCTAGTAGACATGATATAATATTTTCTACATGTCTCTGTGCTAGATTTCAAGCTGACCCTAAAGAATCTCACTTAGTGGCTATTAAAAGAATCTTCAGATATCTCAAAGGGACTCCAAATCTAGGAATTTGGTACCCTAGAGAGTCTGGTTTTGATCTAATTAGCTACTCAGATGCAGATTATGCAGGCTGCAAAATAGACAGGAAAAGCACAACTGGCACCTGTCAATTTCTAGGGAACAAGCTTGTGTAATGGTTCAGCAAGAAGCAAAATTTTGTTTCTACATCAACAGCTGAAGTTGAGTACATTGTTGCTGGTAGTTGCTGTGCACAGATACTATGGATGAGGAATCAACTATTTGACTATGGACTAACTGTTGTCAAAATTCCTATATTCTGTGACAACACAAGTGCCATTACCATTACTGAATATCCAGTGCAGCACTCAAGAACCAAGCACATTGACATCAAGTACCACTTTATTAGGGAACATGTGATGAAAGGTACAGTGGAACTTCATTTTGTTCCAAGTGAAAAGTAGATTGCAGACATATTTACCAAGCCACTTGATGAATCAACATTCACAAGATTAGTAAGTGAGCTAGGTATGCTTAACTATTCATAAATTTATGTCCTCTTTGAAATCTGCCTTGAAGCCTGAAATGAATTTGCTGGAAGAACAAAGTTGGCTTTGAGTAAGACTTATTCTATCAACGGATATTCCCTATCCGTTGAAAGCCAAAATTATTCTATCAACGGATGTTCATTATCCGTTGAAAGACAAATACATTTCTGGTAATTTTATCCCTCAATGGATAAAATAGTGTTGATCATCAACGGATAACTATTTACATTATCCGTTGAAGTGTCACATCAGTTACTTTAAGTGAGTCACAGCCGTTGATTCTTTTCCTTAACCGTTGATACAGATATACACTGTTGTATGTATTTGTATTAAAGGCAGTTTTCAGAATTTCTACAGTTTTCTTTATTCTTAAACGGCTGTAATTTATTTAAAAGTATCATTTATTCATTTTATTTACGATTGAATTCTTATTTTCACTTTACACTTTCTTGCAATTTTTATTCTCCTTCTCTCCCAAAATTCTCAAGTTTTTCTCTGCAACCTCTACTCACAATAATGGCACCAGTAGTCAAAATTATGTCTCAATCTGGATTTGTTTATGAAAAGAATAATTTCGTAGCCTTGGTTGAAAAGAATGAAGCTCATTCTGATTATCACAAGATGATGGACTTCATCAAAATCTGCAAACTAAGCTATACAATGCCGGAAGCCCCAACCATCTACTGTGAGGTGATTGGGGAGATTTGGACAACTGCAGAGTTCAACTCCACAGATATGACTATTGCCTTCTCTCTCAAAGGTAAGGATTATTGCATTAACTGTGATGATATTCAGTCTTGCTTTAAGTTGCCTGAGAATAATGCCATGACACCACATACTGATAAAGATGTATCTGCTATGTTAGATTCCATAGGCTATGCTTTTGATTCTGCTAGTTTAGGTAGTATTAGAAGGAAGGGCCTTAGGAAAGAATGGAGTTTTCTTGGAGATGCCTTTATCAAGGTTTTCTCTGGGAAGATTAGAAATTTTGATGCCATAACTTCATCTCTTATTAATATGCTCTATATGCTAGTTTCTGATAGGTACTTTAATTTTAGCAACTGTGTCATGCTAGAATTAGGTTCCAGATTAGGTAACAAAGCTAATAGACCACATAACATCTACTATGCTAGATTCTTTATGTTATTGGCTAACCATGTTGCTGAAGGATTGGTTATATCTAATGAGAACAATAAACTCAAATGTTGGGCACAAGAGAAAAGGGTCCTTGCAGACCTTTTGAGAATGAACCTCAACAGCCAGGTGCCATTGGTATATTTGCCAATCATGAATGCACCACAGGTAAGTGAGGTAAACACTTCTATAACTCCTACTATTTCCAACCCCATTGTTTCTTTACCTTCCAGTGTGGCAATGGAATCTGTGTCTTTGTCCAAACAGGTTCCTACCAAAGCCACCAAAACTAAAATTTCAAAACACAAGCCAAAGAAAACCACCTCTGTTGTCTCTCAAAAGACAACAGTTATAACAACTACCATAAACCCTGAAGGGAGTGAATAGGGTGTGAGTGGTGAGGGGAGGGGTGAACATCAAAAAACCCCCCAGGATAAGGTGGGAGAGGTGAGTGGTACCCCAGCCAGCCAAGCTACAGTCTCTCAAAAGACTGTGGTGGTTCAAAAGGAGTCAAACACATCCCTAGTTGCATCCTCCCAAAAGGGTGCAACTATTGAAAATAGTCCCCAACCAGGGACACAGAACAAAAGAGGGAGGGACACTGAAGCCACAAATTCACCAATCAAAGCCTTTTCAAGGAAGAAGAAGGCCAAGACCCTAGTTTCCACACAAGGGGCACACACAGCACAGATACATCCACCTGTATCTTTGCCTTCTAAAATTCAGCTTGATGTGACTCCAGCAAATGTGGAGTCACAGCCCCATTCTCTCATAATGAAACACATCAATCATCAAACTCTCCATCACCCTCTCTGGATGTGGATATGATATTCACATCACTTCCTGATTCTCCCTCATTAAAACTCAGGGAGGAGCCCCACTCAAAACCTGATGATCATCATCTTTTAGATGATTTGTTGGATCATCAGCCAATTCTTTCAGATATAGTTGAAGAATCTGTGTTACCTCACTTAAAATCAATTCACGCAGATTCAACAATTATGTCACTTTCTATATCTACATCTTTTCCTTCTTCAACGGATATCTCTCATCTGTTGACAAGTGGTTGTTCTTCGACGGATAAGCTTAACAGCAGTTATCCGTTGATACCATCAGTTTCCACTTCAACGAATACTCCCTATTCGTTGATGGTGTCTACACATATAACAGAAACAATTCCAACTATAGAGGACATGGTTACTGTACAATCACTTTTAGGTTTGAGGGAAGGGAGTTGTTAGGTCACACACACTGTAGAGGGGGTGAATACAGTGTATAATACAATCAAATCGAACTTTAATATCTTAAGTAACAGAAAACAAACTTTATTGAAACAATAAACTCTATTACAGTATGGAACTGTTACCTCTCAGTGATGAACAAATATCACGAGAGCTGATAGGGTTACAATGAATAATCTTCTCGAATATGATAACACTTATAGTGTAAACCCTATGTCTGTGTTTATATACTACACAGTTACAAGATAATCACTAATTGATATGGAATATAATTCTGCTTCCTAAAATATATCAATCAGATATCTTTTCTTCCAAGTATTCCATTCTTCACGGAACTCCTTCTTCATGCATATCTCTTCTTATGTTTATCTCGATCTTCTTTCCTTTAATCAGCTACTTTCCTTATCTAATCGTCCTTCAGCACTTAAGTTCTGATATCCAACTTCTGATGATTATCTCCTGATAATATAAGTACTGATATCCTTAAGTCCTGACTTCCAGTATAAGTACTGATTCCAAGTTAAGTACTAATTTGTCCTGTTAAGTAAGATCTGAAAACTAAACATAAATCATATTAGCCATGACATTATCAAATATATCTAACAATCTCCCCCAACTTATAAATTAGCATAATATACAAGTTTAACAGATATTTGATGATGTCAAAAACATTAAGTACAAATGCATGAGAATTAGACTAGATAACTACAATTTACAGTCCTTAAAGCTTTACCAATATTTAACTTATGATAACAACTTTAGCCTATACAAATATCAGAATTTAATCAGTTGTAGATCTTTGACTTGGCTTCATCTTCTGATCTCTCTGATGTCAGGAGTTGTTCTGAGATAGTTTTTCAACAAACATCTCTCAGCATATCTAAGTTCATCAATCATTCTCCTTTTGGCATCTTTAAACTCTGCAGTATCTTCACCAATTTGAAAGATTGCAGCCCTGAGATCATTAATCTTTGCTCTTCTTATATCCTGATCCAGTCTGATCAAATAAGCTTTATCAGACTCAAGATTGAATTCCACAGCCCTGTACCCTAGAAAGGTAGTTATAATTTGAGCAGAATTGGGCTTCATTTCAACTATATCACCCTTGTGATCTCTGTACTTTGGAACATATGTGCTGTCAGACTTAACAGAATAAAGTCTATTCTGTCTTTGAATCTGATCCTTTAAATAGTTTGCAGCAGTTCCTGTCAATCTGTCATCCACTTGAAGTAAGAATAGTACATGCTCCAATTCTTCAAAATACTTCAATGGAATGGCATTTTGCCTTATATGATAAACCCTACCATCTATCATGAAAACAATAAGATGTATTCTTTCAAGTAGGTATGGTAAACCATGTGTACAGATTCCAGTTGATTCAATCTCTCAGGAGTTGCTCCAATACCTGGTTCACTCAAGGAAGTTGGATCATTGGTAGTGTTCTGTATTCTCCTTTCATCAGCACTTCCCAATCCAGTTTTATCTCTTACTTCCTTTCCAGTAACTAATCTAGCTTCAAAACTACTTGCAGTAGTCTTCAAAGGTTGAGTCTGTTGAGTCTGTTTTGCTTTAGTGAATCCTGGTAGGAGTGTCTTTGGTCTATCTTCTGATATCAAGTTAACTTGAGCTATGTCAGAGGTTACTTGCTTCTTCTGAATATCAGAACTTATCAGTTTCTTGACTCTGAACAACTTGAGTCATGCCAGAGGTTGTTTTAATAACTTTTCTTGAAGTCAGAGCAAGATCATCCTTTTCATCAGTAATTTCTTCATCCTCAGGAGGCACATAAACCTTGATAGGTTCACCAACCTTTTCTTTACCCTTGGATCTTGGATCTATCTGCGGTTGTGATTTAGCCAATGTTGCTTCAGTATGTGTCCTTTCTTTGATCACAATGCCTTTGAGTTTTGGAAGTGACTTTTTACCAGAAGCTTCAGATTTAGATGTGACTTTCTCTGATTTAAGTCTGGCTTCTTCTTCCATTAAACTCTCCAAGTCCATTCCTGGATTTTCCTGAAGAAATAACTGTCTTGACATTTCCTCATCAAGATCTAAAAGTTCATCAAAACTTATCCTTTTACCAGTAGCAGAACTTATTCTTTTCCTAGTATCAGAACTTGTCCTGTGACTTGTGATTTTATCTTTTCTTGATGTGAAACCTCTACCTTGACTATGACCTCTACCCATTCCAGAGTTTCCTTGATCATCCTTTTCATCATCCTTCCCTTTCAGTGTCTTGTCAGTCTTGCATTTGGACTTAATTACTTTCTCCCCCTTTTTGGCATCAGCAGGTAGTAGAAGAGAGACAAGCAATTCCACTGAGGCTTGGATTTCAGTAAGTTGAGATTGCTGAGAAGCTTGATTTTTCAGAATATCATCAATCTGAGCTTGTTGTTTCTCTTGAGTCTTCTCAATAAAAGCAATCCTTTCAAAGGTAGGCTTGAAGAATTGTTTCTTATCAATCTTGTGAACTTGATCTTGTTTGATAAATTCTTCCCGAATCTTGTGTAGCTCTGCATGAGTAGTTGAATGAAGACCTTATAGATGTTTAGTACTCAATGCAGTGACTCTAAGCTGAGTTTTGAAATCATCAGAATTTAACATTTCATCAGCTTTAGTCAAGTGCTCAGCAAGATGCTTTTCAGTTGGAACACAGGAAACTGAATTCCATTCCTTTGTCCACTCCTGTCCTGCAGGAGTTTCACTCCAAGGCACTGGTGCTTCTCCGGTAACAAACTTCTTAACAAGTTCAGACTTAAGAATAGTTTGTTGAGGAGCATGTCCTGAAGGACCTGCTTCATCAGCATCTGCAGTTGGAGCAGCATCACCAGTATCTCCAGCATTTGCAGCATCAGAACTTACAGAATCAGTATCCTCTGATAAAACAACAGTGTGAGTAGCAATGGAGGCTTCAGCATCCTCTAATTGTTGATCTGGTTCTAAGTTCTGATCAACAGCCATATTCTGATACTCACCTAAAGTCTGATCATCAGCATCTAGATGCAGAGAAGGTGTTGTAGATAACTCTGGAGTTTGAACAGCATCAGTAACAGGTGTTGTTGAAGGATTAGTTGTTGTTGGAGCTTCTAAGAGAATTACTTCAGGCACAACCAAGTTTTGAACATCAATATCAGCACTTGTTCCTGGATCAACAGGAGATACAGATGGTGTATGGACCTTTTCAGAAACAGCTTCCTTAGATGGAGTTGATGTGACGCCCTCCAAACCCGGGGTCTAGATTTGGGGGTCACTCACCAATAAACAAAAATAAAATAATCACAGCGGAATAATATAATAAATACGACCCCTTTTACCTACACTGGATCGATCACAGGTTATAGTATGGAACAGGCACTAATACAAATCAAATGTTATTACAAACCATAGTCTAATTAGTTTTACAACTTATTCAAATTTTATTACAAACCTCTAGACTAATTAAGCATCCCAAACTGTCTACCTGGAAACTCACTAACTATTTACAAGCACATAACCTCTGGTCAGGCCTGGAACTTAAGCTTGCCCTGGCCTAGCTGAAAGAATCAAGATAAGAAACAAGTATGAGCGAAAGAAATGCTCAGCAAGTAGTAAATAGCTTATGATTCGGAATAACAACAGTATATCTGATGAACAAAACCAACTACAATAACTGAACAGTATCAAAACTGATATAAATTTGATAATAAACAATATTTGCAATATATTATGTTTTGGGATTGGAATCCTCGAACGACGGTGTGTTGCCGCCGGTGATCAGCCGCGGAGCAACACCGGTATGCCGAAGCATATCCAACTAAAGAAAGGTACCCAAGGCACATATTGGCCTAGCAAGGTGTTATATCCTGTATAACACATAGCTCACACTGGACCGCCGCCACGGCCTCTTACGCAACCATCCATCCCATAAAAAAAACAATTTCCGTCAAAGGACGAATCAAATGATATCCTTAACCACATAACTCCCCATTTCTCATGGTCCGGAGTTTTATCAACAACCAATGGTGAAATAACCAGAACAATTAGTTATTCGCTAATCTCAATTCAAAACTTCACTGTATAGAGTAATTCATAGCGAAACATAAAACGTTTAACTATTCTGAACTTAGAATAGTATGGATATTGAAAGAATAAAGTCCAGAGTCAATATCAATTGAATGATAAATAAAGATATAGGTACTTGCATAATATGATTAGAAATGAACGTCACTTGAACGATAAGTGAAGTTAGGGGTACTTGCCTGGTATGCTCAATAAGCTCTTACTTTAACTCTGCTTCTAACTGCTGGCTATTATCTTCATCTAACACTTGACTGCACTCCTTGCTACTCGATTCTATAAACAAAAGGACTATCTTAAGTGACAGAACTAAACTCAATCGACGTAACTCTACGTTTTGACATCTACCCGACCGTTAATAACTAAGCATGGCATATTAAACTGTAAACAGATAGCATACTTATCACATAACACATAATCATGACATTTTTATAACACGTAATCACATAATTCATGCAATACATAAGTCAGATCATTAAAAGATACGTCTCAGTGCGTTCCGAATGAAAATCAGGTCAATATTAGCATTTATCGATCAAATACCGACTCAAACTGATACACAAATCAAATGACATTGCAATATAAAAGAAATTAGGTCTCAAAAGTATTTTTATTGGAAGCGCAATATTTTTCTGAGTCTGTACACGTTCGTTTCGTATTAAACGGACAAACGGTTGATTTATTATGAATTTTTGAACATTTTTCGGAATAAAACGGGTCTCCAAATCATGTAATAATTAAATAATAGGGCTTGAACACTCGAAAATAATTTTATAAAAATTATCGAGTTTGGAAAATAATTTAAAATAATATTTTAAAGCTCGAATTTATTTTTCAGAATTTTTAAATCAATTTTAAATAATTAAATCTAATTAAATAATCAATTAAAATTAATTAATAACTAATTAAATTAATTAATCAATTAATATTTAAATTAATTGACTAATTAAATAATTATTATCAACTAAAATTAATTAACTAAATAATTTGGATTTATTTTTGAATTAAAATAAATTTTCAGAATTGAAATAATGATTTTCAAAATAAATAAAATGAATTTTCAGAAATTAAAATAGGATTTTTAAATTATTTTTAAATCAGAAATTCAGAAACAGTTTTCAGATGTTTGCAACTGGGTTTATAGGATTAAAATCGGGTCGAAATCCGGGTCAAAAATAGACCCAAACGGGTCACCAAGAAACTGAAGAAACCCGCCGGAAAATTGCAGAATCCGGCGAGGTTCTGTTTCCTGGCGAAGCGAAACACTCCCCTTCAGGCTTTTGTTCTGCCGTTTTCACTACCCCAATCCGTTTGCGACTCTACCAGCAACATCACCATGCCAACTACAGCCACAGTTGATCTACCGTTCGTCTTTTCCGGCGAATTCTCAATCAAAACCGGCGACTTCGAACGACCTCCGGCCACTATCCCGTTTTCATTCGTTTCAACACTAAAATCACTGATTTTACTACCAAAATAAAGCTTGAGCAATATACAATCTATATACATGATCAAAACAAGCCAAATATTGCTTAATCAAAAACCCCCAAATTCGGATATAAACCCTAAAATTATGAATTTCCAAATCACTAGTCGGTTGAATGATTTGAGGGCATAAACAGAAAGAACATGAAAATCTGAACATTTTGGTTACTCATACTTCAAATTCTGAAGTCTGCATCACCCTCAAATTTGGGTTTGATTCTCGGAACTTTTCAAGAACACCAAGAACACATATTCAAAGAATTTTCAGAAAATCAAACCTAAATTTCTATATGATACGGAACCCTATTTTTGAAGTATAATATACCAAATTGACCAGAAAAACATACTCTACAACATGGAAGCATCAAATCACATCAACAACATCAAGAACAAATTTTCATAATTTAATTATCAAATAATTCGAATATAAATTATTAAATAAGAAAATTACTGTGATTTCTGGGCAGAAACTGATGATTGATTCAGAAAGAAGATTTCGAGAGCTTCGTTTTGATATGCTGCACGCCCGAATCGGAGTTCGATAACGCCTTCGTTCGTGTGTTTGATTCTCGGGAACGTATCGGTTTCTCGGGTTTTTCTTTGTATTTACGATATTTTAACTGGTTGCAAATGAATAAATGGAATAAACGAAATAATAAATAGGCTATTTATATTTATGAAATATTGGATCATTTTGGATCGTTAAATTAGTTGCTTAGCCGCTAAGTAATTGTAAAAACGATACAATTCAATACCAGAATTGGATAATTATCAAAACTGGGCTTTTTATAAAACACAATATACGAAAATAACGTAAAAATATCCCGTCTTTTAAGAATACGGTTTTTGTTAATCACCGAAATGATTATCGTATTGAAAATATTGTGCCGGGCCGTACACGGGTCAAACCGTAATCCGGATCGAAAAAGTCAAAACACGGAAAATGTCCAGAATTACCAGATTAGGTTAGGAAGGAGTTTTCGGAAGAGTTTCGGGTTGTAAAAACGCAAAAATGGTTGAAGTTGGTAGATTCCCGGCTTTATAAAATAATTTTTATAATTATTCTGAAAATAATTAATAATTCATAAATCATTATAAAATCATATAACACTCCAAAAATTACCAGAAAAATACCACAATTATCTATATTTTACTCTGGACATATAAAAATTCAAATATTCAAATAATGTCACATATAAACATTCAGATATCAATTCTACTTTTCAGATAATTCACCAAAGTTCACATAAAATCACATAAACAATTCCGAATAATAATAATAATATTTGAAAATATATTGGATATTACAATCTACCCCCCTTAACAGGATTCTGTCCTCAGAATCAGCCTAGGAAAATAAATAAGGATACTTGGATCGCATTTCGATTTCCAATTCCCAAGTCGACTCTTCAACCTTGGGATTCCTCCACAAGACTCGCACTAAAGATACAGACTTATTCCTAAGTACTCTTTCTTTCTTATCTAAAATCTGCACGGGTTGCTCTACAAAAGATAAATCTGGCTGGATCTCGATTGGCTCGTATTCTATCACATGGTTCGAATCAGGCAAATAACGCTTCAACATTGACACATGGAACACATTATGAATATGCTGCATGTGAGGTGGTAACGCTAATTCGTACGCAATTTTTCCCACACGCCTCAAAATCTCAAAAGGGCCAACATAACGTGGACTTAGCTTTCCTCTTTCCAAATCTTGATAAACCCTTCCAAGGAGAAACCTTCAATAACACTGCTTCTCTAATTTCAAATTCCATATCTTTTCTGGTAGGATCAGCATATTTACGTTGACGATCTTGAGCTGCTATTAATATTTTCCGAATGAGTTCTATTTTCTCCTTCGTCTGCTGGATCAATTCTGGACCTAAAATCTTTCTCTCACCAACTTCTTCCCAACATATTGGAGATCTGCATCTTCTCCCGTACAAGGCTTCGTAAGGCGGCATTCCAATGCTGGCATGATAACTGTTGTTGTAGGAAAATTCAACTAATCGAAAATGCTCGTCCCAACTTCCTTCAAAATCTAGCGCACATACCCTTAACATATCTTTAATAGTCTGAATCATCCTTTCACTTTAACCATCCGTCTGCGGATGATACGCGGTACTCATATTCAGCTTTGTTCCAAGACAATCTTGAAAACTTCTCCAAAATCTTGAATTAAATCGAGGATCTCTATCTGAAACTATGGATACTGGAACTCCATGTCGTGTCACAATTTCCTTAAGATAAAATTGAACCAATTTATCCATTGAGAATCTTTCGTTGATAGGAAGAAAATGCGCTGATTCGTTAATCTGTCGATAATAACCCAAATAGCATCATGATTCGCCCTGGTCCTCGGTAATCCAACTACGAAATCCATCCCGATATGCTCCCACTTCCATTCTGAAATGTCCAATGGTTGTATCAGTCCACTGGGCCTTTGATGTTCCGCTTTGACTCGCTGGCAAGTGTAACACTTACTCACCCATTCTGCAATTTCCTTCTTCATGCTTGGCCACCAATAGTTTTCTCTTAAATCTCGGTACATCTTCGTACTTCCGGGATGAATAGAATATGTGGAGTTGTGAGCGTCTCGAAGAATTTCATCTTTCAGCTCGGCTACATTGGGTATCCATATTCTGGAAGAAAATCTTAATATTCCTTTATCATGCTTTTGACTCCCTATCTCTTCTCCTGTTAAACTGTCTCGTTCATGGCTCATTACTTCCTCCTGACATCTTCTTATCTTCTTCAATAATTCTGGTTGAAAAGACATTGCACACAATACCTCTGTAAACAAAACTGGGGATACTAACCTCTATTTCTAACTTCTCAAATTCCTTGATCAACTCCTCTGATGAAGTTATCATATTTAACCTTTCTTTTCTGCTCAGAACGTCGGCCACCACATTTGCTTTACCTGGATGATAGTTAATAGTACAGTCGTAATCCTTGATTAGTTCTAACCATCTTCGTTGTCTCATGTTTAATTTCTTCTGGGTAAAAATATATTTCAAACTCTTGTGGTCCGTGTAGATCTCGCACTTTTCCCAATAAAGATAATGCCTCCAAATCTTCAATGCAAACACTATAGCTGCCAATTCAAGATCATGAGTTGGATACTTTTCTTCATGTGGTTTCAACTGTCTTGAAGCATAGGCTATCACCTTGTCATGCTGCATCAAAACACATCCCAATCCTTTATACGACGCGTCACTATAAATCACAAAATTTCCTTGATCATCTGGCAAAACTAATACTGGAGAAGATAGTAATCTATTCTTTAATTCCTGGAAACTCTCCTCGCACTTCTCGTCCCATTCAAACTTCTGATTCTTTCTGGTGAGCTTTGTCAACGGCGTAGCTAACTTCGCAAAATCTTGCACAAATCTTCTATAGTAACCTGCCGATCCCATGAAACTTCTTACTTCCGTTGGTGTTTTTGGCCTCTCCCAGTTGATTATGGCTTCAATCTTTGCTGGATCCACTTCCACTCCTTTATTGCTAATCACGTGCCCAAAAAATCGTACTTCTTTTAACCAAAATTCACACTTAGAAAACTTTGCGTACAATATCTCATGTCGCAGTATCTCCAAAACTATTCTTAAGTGCTCTGCATGTTCCTCTTCTGCTTTAGAATAGATCAGAATATCATCTATGAACACGATCATGAATTTATCCAAATACTTCTTAAATACTCGATTCATCAGATCCATGAAAGCTGCTGGTGCGTTGGTTAATCCAAATGCCATCACCAGAAACTCATAATGCCCATATCTGGTTCTGAACGCAGTCTTTGGAATGTCTTCAGGCTTGATCTTCAGTTGATGATATCCGGATCTTAAATCAATTTTAGAAAACCACACAGCTCCTCGCAATTGGTCAAACAAATCATCGATCCTTGGTAACGGGTACTTGTTCTTAATGGTCAGCTTATTTAGTTCTCGATAGTCGATACACAGTCGCATACTCCCGTCCTTTTTCTTGACAAACAGTACTGGTGCGCCCCAAGGGGATACACTGGGTGTTATAACTCCTTTCTCCAAAAGATCTTGCAGCTGAGTTGCCAATTCTTTCATCTCCACTGGTGTCATCCGGTACGGAGCTTTAGAAACTTGTTCTGTTCCGGGTGTTAGATCAATTGTAAACTCAATTTCTCTGTCGGGAGGTAATCCTGGTAGATCTTCTGGAAAGACATCTGAAAATTCGTTGACAACTGGAATCGCTTCTAGTGCTAGAACTTCTTTGTTGATATCTACCACATGAGCCAAATATGCTTCACAATTATGACATAATAACCTCTTCACTTGAGCGATCGTTAAGAACTTCTTCTCTTGCCTATTTCCTCGAAATATTACCTTCTTCTTACTATCCAAGGTCTGAAGTCTCACTTTCCTATTCTTATAATCAATCTGAGCGTTATTTTCTGACAACCAACCCATTCCTAAAATAACATCAAATTCTCCTAACTTAAAAGGTATCAAGTTGGCATAAAAATGATGTCCTCCTATTTCAATATCGCACCTCGGGCACACTCGGTCGACGGAAACTTGATCCTTATTAGCTAACTCTATCATCAATGCTTGTTCTAATAACTTAACTTCGCAATGCAGTTTATCGACAAAACTTTGGGAAACAAATGATCTTGTAGCTCCAGAATTAAATAAAACTTTAACATCTATGGAGTTGACTGGAAGCGTACCTACCACCACGTCTGAACTCTGAACAGCATCCTTCATAGTCATATTGAATGTCCTAGCCTTTGGCTGGTCCTTTACTGGTGGTCCTTCAATCCTTGGCACATTAGCAGTTGGTTCAGTTGTCAGGCAGTCCTTGGCAATATGCCCCATCTTTCCATATTTAAAGCACACTGTTCCTGATTTCTGAGCTATAGTCTGACTTTGACACTCATTAGCAGAGTGTCCCTTCTGATTGCACTTATAACACAACACATTAGCCTTACAAATCCCAAAATGCCTTCTACCACAAAATTTGCACTCTGACGCAGGTGGACGATTGGGTCTCTGCTGATTTGAATTCTGAAAACGGTTCCCATTTCCTGGCTGTGGTTTCTTAAATCTCACACTCTTATTGTCCTGAAACTCTGGCCTTTTATTGAAACGGCCCTGGAAGTTACCTTGTTGTTGGCCTCCCCCTGAGGTTTCTATTTTCCTTTTCTTCCCATCCTTCCCTTTTTGATACATATCACTCTTACTTTCAATCACCATTGCTTTCTGCACCACTGCCACATATGAAGTCAATTCAAACATGGCCACCCTATTCTGAATCCAAAATCTCAATCCCTGTTCAAACCTTCTTGCTTTCTTTTCATCCGTATCAATCTGGTCTGGCACGAACCTCGCTAATTCAGTAAACTTAGCTTCGTACTCAGCTACAGTAAGATCTCCCTGGGTCAAGTTCAAGAATTAGATCTCCATTTGATTCTTCATATACCTCGGGAAATACTTTTCCAGAAACAGCTCTGTGAATCTCTCCCAAGTTATAAACTCACCTCCTTCCAATGCTCGCGCGGATTCCCACCAATAGTTCGCCTCACCCTTCAGAAAGTAACTTGCAAACTTGGTCTTCTGCTCAGCTCCTGCTCCGACCAATTCAAAAGCCTTTTCCATTTCCTTGAGCCATGCATTGGCTTCCACAGGATCAGCACTTCCCTTGAACTCAGGTGGCTTCACTGCTTGAAACTGCTTAAAAGTCACTACAGGTGGTGCTGCTCGCTGCTGCTGTTGCTGTTGCTGTTGTTGTTGCTGCTGCGTAAGAAGTAACATCTGCTGCTGCATCAGTCCCAACATCTAGATAATCGCTGGATCTGTACGGCTCTCGGTACTACCCTCTCCTGAATTATTCTTTCTCTTTGGTGCCATTATTCTGGTAAGAAACAAGCAACATATATAATAATCTGTCAAGCATTGTGTCAAATATGTAGCAATTCCTTAGCATATCAAAATTCGCAAATAGTATCTCTTCCCTGAATATCATAAACTTGCTACCTTATTAACACAAGCGACATGATTATCACATAATCCTGCTTATTATCTCAAGAATAATAACACAAAGAAAATTTACTCCGAATTATCCAACCCTTTTAAATCCTTGCTCGAAATCTTAACTAAACCAACAAAATAGCAGGGCAATGACACAAGGCCTAAAGCTAAATGCAAAACAGGAAACCTAAACAACTTAACTACAACCTAACCCAATAACCTAAATTTAATCCTATAAAAACTAAACTACACGCACCTATATTATGTGATCTTCCTATGACTCATCTATGACAATCCTAAGCCTGTTTCAGTGACCATAACCTGTAGCTCTGATACCAACCTGTGATGCCCTCCAAACCCGGGGTCTAGATTTGGGTGTCACTCGCCAATAAACCAAAATAAAATAATCAGAGCGGAATAATATAATAAATATGACCCCTTTTACCTACACTGGATCGATCACAGGTTATAGTATGGAACAGGCACTAATACAAATTAAATGTTATTATAAACCATAGTCTAATTAGTTTTACAACTTATTCAAATTTTATTACAAACCTCTAGACTAATTAAGCGTCCCAAACTGTCTACCTGGAAACTCACTAACTATTACAAGCACATAACCTCTGGTCAGGCCTGGAACTTAAGCTTGCCCTGGCCTAGCTGAAAGAATCAAGATAAGAAACAAGTATGAGCGAAAGAAATGCTCAGCAAGTAGTAAATAGCTTATGATTTGGAATAACAACAGTATATCTGATGAACAAAACCAACTACAATAACTGAACAGTATCAAAACTGATATAAATTTGATAATAAACAATATTTGCAATATATTATGTTTTGGGATTGGAATCCTCGAACGACGGTGTGTTGCCGCCGGTGATCAGCCGCGGAGCAACACCGGTATGCCGAAGCATATCCAACTAAACAAAGGTACCCAAGGCACATATTGGCCTAGCAAGGTGTTATATCCTGTATAACACATAGCTCACACTGGACCGCCGTCACGGCCTCTTACGCAACCATCCATCCCATAAAAAAAGAAATTCCGTCAAAGGAGTCGAATCAAATGACATCCTTAACCACATAACTCCCCATTTCTCATGGTCCGGAGTTTTATCAACAACCAATGGCGAAATAACCAGAACAATTAGTTATTCGCTAATCTCAATTCAAAACTTCACTATATAGAGTAATTCATAGCGAAACATAAAACGTTTAACTATTCTGAACTTAGAATAGTATGGATATTGAAAGAAGAAAGTCCAGAGTCAATATCAATTGAATGATAAATAAAGATATAGGTACTTGCATAATATGATTAGAAATGAATGTCACTTGAACGATAAGTGAAGTTAGGGGTACTTGCCTGGTATGCTCAATAACCTCTTACTTTAACTCTGCTTCTAACTGCTGGCTATTATCTTCGTCTAACACTTGACTTCACTCCTTGCTACTCGATTCTATAAACAAAAGGACTATCTTAAGTGACAGAACTAAACTCAGTCGACGTAACTCTACGTCTTGACATCTACCCGACCGTTAATAACTAAGCATGGCATATTAAACTGTAAACAGATAGCATACTTATCACATAACACATAATCATGACATTTGTATAACACATAATCACATAATTCATGCAATACATAAGTCAGATCATTAAAAGATACGTCTCAGTGCGTTCAGAATGAAAATCAGGTCAATATTAGCATTTATCGATCAAATACCGACTCAAACTGATACACAAATCAAATGACATTGCAATATAAAAGAAATTAGGTCTCAAAAGTATTTTTATTGGAAGCGCAATATTTTTCTGAGTCTGTACACGTTCGTTTCGTATTAAACGGACAAACGGTTGATTTATTATGAATTTTTGAACATTTTTCGGAATAAAACGGGTCTCCAAATCATGTAATAATTAAATAATAGGGCTTGAACACTCGAAAATAATTTTATAAAAATTATCGAGTTTGGAAAATAATTTAAAATAATATTTTAAAGCTCGAATTTATTTTTCGGAATTTTTAAATCAATTTTAAATAATTAAATCTAATTAAATAATCAATTAAAATTAATTAATAACTAATTAAATTAATTAATCAATTAATATTTAAATTAATTGACTAATTAAATAATTAATTATCAACTAAAATTAATTAACTAAATAATTTGGATTTATTTTTGAATTAAAATAAATTTTCAGAATTGAAATAATGATTTTCAAAATAAATAAAATGAATTTTCAGAAATTAAAATAGGATTTTTGAATTATTTTTAAATCAGAAATTCAGAAACAGTTTTCAGATGTTTGCAACTAGGTTTATAGGATGAAAATCGGGTCGAAATCCGGGTCAAAACCGACCCAAACGGGTCACCAAGAAACTGAAGAAACCCGCCGGAAAATTGCAGAATCCGGCGAGGTTCTGTTTCCCGGCGAAGTTCCGGCGAAGCGAAACACTCCCCTTCAGGCTTTTGTTCTGCCGTTTTCACTACCCCAATCCGTTCGCGACTCTACCAGCAACATCACCATGCCAACTGCAGCCACAGCTGATCTACCGTTCGTCTTCTCCGGCAAATTCTCAATCAAAACCGGCGACCTCGAATGACCTCCGGCCACTATCCCGTTTTCATTCGTTTCAACACTAAAATCACTGATTTTACTACCAAAATAAAGCTTGAGCAATATACAATCTATATACATGATCAAAACAAGCCAAATATTGCTTAATCAAAAACCCCCAAATTCGGATATAAACCCTAAAATTACGAATTTCCAAATCACTAGTCGATTGAATGATTTGAGGGCATAAACAGAAAGAACATGAAAATCTGAACATTTTGGTTACTCATACTTCAAATTCTGAAGTCTACATCACCCTCAAATTTGGGTTTGATTCTTGGAACTTTTCAAGAACACCAAGAACATATATTCAAAGAATTTTCAGAAAATCAAACCTAAATTTCTATATGATACCGAACCCTATTTTTGAAGTATAATATACCAAATTGACCAGGAAAACATACTCTACAACATGGAAGCATCAAATCACATCCACAACATCAAGAACAAATTTTCATAATTTAATTATCAAATAATTCGAATATAAATAATTAAATAAGAAAATTACTGTGATTTCTGGGCAGAAACTGATGATTGATTCAGAAAGAAGATTTTGAGAGCTTCGTTTTGATATGCTGCACGCCCGAATCGGAGTTCGATAGCGCCTTCGTTCGTGTGTTTGATTCTCTGGAACGTATCGGTTTCTCGGGTTTTTCTCTGTATTTACGGTATTTTAACTGGTTGCAAATGAATAAATGGAATAAACGAAATAATAAATAGGCTATTTATATTTATGAAATATTGGATCGTTTTGGATCGTTAAATTAGTTGCTTAGCCGCTAAGTAACTGTAAAAACGATACAATTCAATACCAGAATTGGATAATTATCAAAACTGGGCTTTTTATAAAACACCATATACGAAAATAACGTAAAAATATCCTGTCTTTTAAGAATACGGGTTTTGTTAATCACCGAAATGATTATCGTATTGAAAATATTGCGCCGGGCCGTACACGGGTCAAACCGTAATCTGGATCGAAAAAGTCAAAACACGGAAAATGTCCAGAATTACCAGATTAGGTTAGGAAGGAGTTTTCGGAAGAGTTTCGGGTTGTAAAAATGCAAAAACGGTTAAAGTTGGAAGATTCCCGGCTTTATAAAATAATTTTTATAATTATTCTGAAAATAATTAATAATTCATAAATCATTATAAAATCATATAACACTCCAAAAATTACCAGAAAAATACCACAATTATCTATATTTTACTCTGGACATATAAAAATTCAAATATTCAAATAATGTCACATATAAACATTCAGATATCAAGTCTACTTTTCAGATAATTCACCAAAGTTCACATAAAATCACATAAACAATTCCGAATAATAATAATAATAATATTTGAAAATATATTGGATATTACAATCTACCCCCCTTAACAGGATTCTGTCCTCAGAATCAGCCTAGGAAAATAAATAAGGATACTTGGATCGCATTTCGCTTTCCAATTCCCAAGTCGACTCTTCAACCTTGGGATTCCTCCACAAGACTCGCACTAAAGATACAGACTTATTCCTAAGTACTCTTTCTTTCTTATCTAAAATCTGCACTGGTTGCTCTACAAAAGATAAATCTGGATGGATCTCGATTGGCTCGTATTCTATCACATGGTTCGAATCAGGCAAATAACGCTTCAACATTAACACATGGAACACATTGTGAATATGCTGCATGTGAGGTGGTAACGCTAATTCGTACGCAACTTTTCCCACACGCCTCAAAATCTCAAAAGGGCCAACATAACGTGGACTTAGCTTTCCTTTCTTTCCAAATCTTGATAAACCCTTCCAAGGAGAAACCTTCAATAACACTGCTTCTCCAATTTCAAATTCCATATCTTTTCAGGTTGGATCAGCATATTTACGTTGACGATCTTGAGCTGTTATTAATCTTTTCCGAATGAGTTCTATTTTCTCCTTCGTCTGCTGGATCAATTCTGGGCCTAAAATCTTTCTCTCACCAACTTCTTCCCAACATATTGGAGATCTGCATCTTCTCCCGTACAAGGCTTCGTAAGGCGGCATTCCAATGCTGGCATGATAACTGTTGTTGTAGGAAAATTCAACTAATGGCAAATGCTCGTCCCAACTTCCTTCAAAATCTAGCGCACATACCCTTAACATATCTTCAATAGTCTGAATCGTCCTTTCACTTTGACCATCCGTCTGCGGATGATACGCGGTACTCATATTCAGCTTTGTTCTGAGACAATCTTGAAAACTTCTCCAAAATCTTGAATTAAATCGAGGATCTCTATCTGAAACTATGGATACTGGAACTCCATGTCGTGTCACAATTTCCTTAAGATAAAATCGAACCAATTTATCCATTGAGAATCTTTCTTTGATAGGAAGAAAATGCGCTGACTTCGTTAATCTGTCGATAATAACCCAAATAGCATCATGATTCACCCTGGTCCTCGGTAATCCAACTACGAAATCCATCGCGATATGCTCCCACTTCCATTCTGAAATGTCCAATGGTTGTATCAGTCCACTGGGCCTTTGATGTTCCACTTTGACTCGCTGGCAAGTGTAACACTTACTTACCCATTCTGCAATTTCCTTCTTCATGCTTGGCCACCAATAGTTTTCTCTTAAATCTCGGTACATCTTCGTACTTCCGGGATGAATAGAATATTTGGAGTTGTGAGCGTCTCAAAGAATTTCATCTTTCAGCTCGGCTACGTTGGGTATCCATATTCTGGAAGAAAATCTTAATATCCCTTTATCATGCTTTTGACTCCCTATCTCTTCTCCTGTCAAACTGTCTCGTTCATGGCTCATTACTTCCTCCTGACATCTTCTTATCTTCTTCAATAATTCTGGTTGAAAAGACATTGCACACAATACCTCTGTAAACAAACTGGGGAAACTAACCTCTATTTCTAGCTTCTCAAATTCCTTGATCAACTCCTCTGATGAAGTTATCATATTTAACCTTTCTTTTCTGCTCAGAGCGTCGGCCACCACATTTGCTTTACCTGGATGATAGTTAATAGTACAGTCGTAATCCTTGATTAGTTCTAACCATCTTCGTTGTCTCATGTTTAATTCCTTCTGGGTAAAAATATATTTCAAACTCTTGTGGTCCGTGTAGATCTTGCACTTTTTCCCATAAAGATAATGCCTCCAAATCTTCAATGCAAACACTATAGCTGCCAATTCAAGATCATGAGTTGGATACTTTTCTTCATGTGGTTTCAACTGTCTTGAAGCATAGGCTATCACCTTGTCATGCTGCATCAAAACACATCCCAATCCTTTATACGACGCGTCACTATAAATCACAAAATTTCCTTGATCATCTGGCAAAACTAATACTGGAGAAGATATTAATCTATTCTTTAATTCCTGGAAACTCTCCTCGCACTCCTCGTCCCATTCAAACTTCTGATTCTTTCTGGTGAGCTTTGTCTACGGCGTAGCTAACTTCGCAAAATCTTGCACAAATCTTCTATAGTAACCTGCCAATCCCATGAAACTTCTTACTTCCGTTGGTGTTTTTGGCCTCTCCCAGTTGATTATGGCTTCAATCTTTGCTGGATCCACTTCCACTCCTTTATTGCTAATCACGTGCCCAAGAAATCGTACTTCTTTTAACCAAAATTCACACTTAGAAAACTTTGCGTACAATATCTCCTGTCGCAGTATCTCCAAAACTATTCTTAAGTGCTCTGCATGTTCCTCTTCTGCTTTAGAATAGATCAGAATATCATCTATGAACACGATCACGAATTTATCCAAATACTTCTTAAATACTCGATTCATCAGATCCATGAAAGCTGCTGGTGCGTTGGTTAATCCAAATGCCATCACCAGAAACACATAATGCCCATATCTGGTTCTGAACACAGTCTTCGGAATGTCTTCAGGCTTGATCTTCAGTTGATGATATCCGAATCTTAAATCAATTTTAGAAAACCACACAGTGCCTCGCAATTGGTCAAACAAATCATCGATCCTTGGTAACGGGTACTTGTTCTTAATGGTCAGCTTATTTAGTTCTCGATAGTCGATACACAGTCGCATACTCCCGTCCTTTTTCTTGACAAACAGTATTGGTGCGCCCCAAGGGGATACACTGGGTCTTATAACTCCTTTCTCAAAAAGATCTTGCAGCTGAGTTGCCAATTCTTTCATCTCCACTGGTGCCATCTGGTACGGAGCTATAGAAACTGGTTCTTTTCCGGGTGCTAGATCAATTGCAAACTCAATTTCTCTGTCGGGAGGTAATCCTGGTAGATCTTCTAGAATGACATCTGAAAATTCGTTGACAACTGGAATCGCTTCTAGTGCTGGAACTTTTTTGTTGATGTCTACCTCATGAGCCAAATATGCTTCACAATTCTGACATAATAACCTCTTCACTTGAGCGATCGTTAAGAACTTCTTTTCTTGCCTATTTCCTCGAAATATTACCTTCTTCTTACTATCCAAGGTCTGAAGTCTCACTTTCCTATTCTTACAATCAATCTGAGCGTTATTTTCTGACAACCAATCCATTCCTAAAATAACATCAAATTCTCCTAACTTAAAAGGTATCAAGTTGGCATAAAAATGATATCCTCCTATTTCAATATCGCACCTCGAGCACACTCGATCGACGAAAACTTGATCCTTATTAGCTAACTCTATCATCAATGCTTGTTTTAACAACTTAACTTCGCAATGCAATTTATCGACAAAACTTTGGGAAATAAATGATCTTGTAGCTCCAGAATTAAATAAAACTTAAACATCTATGGAGTTGACTGGAAGCGTACCTGCCACCACGTCTGAACTCTGAACAGCATCCTTCATAGTCATATTGAATGTCCTAGCCTTTGGCTGGTCCTTTACTGGTGGTCCTTCAATCCTTGGCACATTAGCAGTTGGTTCAGTTGTCTGGCAGTCCCTGGCAATATGCCCCATCTTTCCACATTTAAAGCACACTGTTCCTGATTTCTGAGCTGTAGTCTGACTTCGACACTCATTAGCATAGTGTCCCTTCTGATTGCACTTATAACACAACACGTTAGCCTTACAAATCCCAAAATGCCTTCTACCACAAAATTTGCACTCTGACGCAGGTGGACGATTGGGTCCCTGCTGATTTGAATTCTGAAAACGGTTCCTATTTCCTGGCTGTGGTTTCTTAAATCCCACACTCTTATTGTCCTGAAACTCTGGCCTTTTATTGAAACGGCCCTGGAAGTTACCTTGTTGTTGGCCTCCCCCTGAGGTTTCAATTTTCCTTTTCTTCCCATCCTTCCCTTTTTGATACATATCACTCTTACTTTCAATCACCATTGCTTTCTACACCACTGCCACATATGAAGTCGATTCAAACATGGCCACCCTATTCTGAATCCAAAATCTCAATCCCTGTTTAAACCTTCTTGCTTTCTTTTCATCCGTATCAACCTGGTCTGGCACGAACGTCGCTAATTCAGTAAACTTAGCTTCGTACTCAGCTACAGTAAGATCTCCCTGGGTCAAGTTCAAGAATTGGATCTCCATTTGATTCTTCATATACCTCGGGAAATACTTTTCAGAAACAGCTCTGTGAATCTCTCCCAAGTTATAAACTCACCTCCTTCCAATGCTCGCGCGGATTCCCACCAATAGTTCGCCTCACCCTTCAGAAAATAACTTTCAAACTTGGTCTTCTGCTCAGCTCCTGCTCCGACCAATTTAAAAGCCTTTTCCATTTCCTTGAGCCATGCATTGGCTTCCACAGGATCAGTACTTCCCTTGAACTCAGGTGGCTTCACTGCTTGAAACTGCTTAAAAGTCACTGCAGGTGGTGCTGCTCGCTGCTGCTGTTGTTGTTGCTGCTGTTGTTGCTGCTGCGTAAGATGTAACATCTGCTGCTACATCAGTCCCAACATCTGGATAATCGCTGGATCTGTACGGCTCTCGGTACTACCCTCTCCTGAATTATTCCTTCTCTTTGGTGCCATTATTCTGGTAAGAAACAAGCAACATATATAATAATCTGTCAAGCATTGTGTCAAATATGTAGCAATTCCTTAGCATATCAAAATTCGCAAATAGTATCTCTTCCCTGAATATCATAAACTTGCTACCTTATTAACACAAGCGACATGATTATCACATAATCCTGCTTATTATCTCAAGAATAATAACATAAAGAAAATTTACTCCGAATTATCCAACCCTTTTAAATCCTTGCTCGAAATCTTAACTAAACCAACAAAATAGCAGGGCAATGACACAAGGCCTAAAGCTAAACGCAAAACAGGAAACCTAAACAACTTAACTACAACCTAACCCAATAACCTAAATTTAATCCTATAAAAACTAAACTACACGCGCCTATCTTATGTGATCTTCCTATGACTCATCTATGACAATCCTAAGCCTGTTTCAGTGACCATAACCTGTAGCTCTGATACCAACCTGTGACGCCCTCCAAACCCGGGGTCTAGATTTGGGGGTCACTCGCCAATAAACCAAAATAAAATAATCAGAGCAGAATAATATAATAAATACGACCCCTTTTACCTACACTGGATCGATCACAGGTTATAGTATGGAACAGGCACTAATACAAATCAAATGTTATTATAAACCATAGTCTAATTAGTTTTACAACTTATTCAAATTTTATTACAAACCTCTAGACTAAATAAGCGTCCCAAACTGTCTACCTGGAAACTCACTAACTATTTACAAACACATAACCTCTGGTCAGGCCTGGAACTTAAGCTTGCCCTGGCCTAGCTGAAAGAATCAAGATAAGAAACAAGTATGAGCGAAAGAAATGCTCAGCAAGTAGTAAATAGCTTATGATTTGGAATAACAACAGTATATCTGATGAACAAAACCAACTACAATAACTGAACAGTATCAAAACTGATATAAATTTGATAATAAACAATATTTGCAATATATTATGTTTTGGGATTGGAATCCTCGAACGAAGGTGTGTTGCCGCCGATGATCAGCCGCGGAGCAACACCGGTATGCCGAAGCATATCCAACTAAACAAAGGTACCCAAGGCACATATTGGCCTAGCAAGGTGTTATATCCTGTATAACACATAGCTCACACTGGACCGCCGTCACGGCCTCTTACGAAACCATCCATCCCATAAAAAAAACAATTTTCCGTCAAAGGAGTCGAATCAAATGACATCCTTAACCACATAACTCCCCATTTCTCATGGTCTGGAGTTTTATCAACAACCAATGGCGAAATAACCAGAACAATTAGTTATTCGCTAATCTCAATTCAAAACTTCACTGTATAGAGTAATACATAGCGAAACATAAAACGTTTAACTATTCTGAACTTAGAATAGTATGGATATTGAAAGAATAAAGTCCAGAGTCAATATCAATTGAATGATAAATAAAGATATAGGTACTTGCATAATATGATTAGAAATGAATGTCACTTGAACGATAAGTGAAGTTAGGGGTACTTGCCTGGTATGCTCAATAACCTCTTACTTTAACTCTGCTTCTAACTGCTGGCTATTATCTTCGTCTAACACTTGACTGCACTCCTTGCTACTCGATTCTATAAACAAAAGGACTATTTTAAGTGACAGAACTAAACTCAATCGACGTAACTCTACGTCTTGACATCTACCCGACCGTTAATAACTAAGCATGGCATATTAAACTTTAAACAGATAGCATACTTATCACATAACACATAATCATGACATTTGTATAACACGTAATCACATAATTCATGCAATACATAAGTCAGATCATTAAAAGATACGTCTCAGTGCGTTCAGAATGAAAATCAGGTCAATATTATCATTTATCGATCAAATACCGACTCAAACTGATACACAAATCAAATGACATTGCAATATGAAAGAAATTAGGTCTCAAAAGTATTTTTATTGGAAGCGCAATATTTTTCTGAGTCTGTACACGTTCGTTTCGTATTAAACGGACAAACGGTTGATTTATTATGAATTTTTGAACATTTTTCGGAATAAAACGGGTCTCCAAATCATGTAATAATTAAATAATAGGGC
The DNA here is from genome assembly GCF_009905375.1 of Apium graveolens. NCBI lineage: Eukaryota > Viridiplantae > Streptophyta > Magnoliopsida > Apiales > Apiaceae > Apium > Apium graveolens. The sequence goes on along the minus strand of NC_133649.1, from coordinate 6,416,151 downwards.
TAGAACACTCGAAAATAATTTTATAAAAATTATCGAGTTTGGAAAATAATTTAAAATAATATTTTAAAGCTCGAATTTACTTTTCGGAATTTTTAAATCAATTTTAAATAATTAAATCTAATTAAATAATCAATTAAAATTAATTAATAACTAATTAAATTAATTAATCAATTAATATTTAAATTAATTGACTAATTAAATAATTAATTATCAACTAAAATTAATTAACTAAATAATTTGGATTTATTTTTGAATTAAAATAAATTTTCAGAATTGAAATAATGATATTCAAAATAAATAAAATGAATTTTCAGAAATTAAAATAGGATTTTTGAATTATTTTTAAATCAGAAATTCAGAAACAGTTTTCAAATGTTTGCAACTGGGTTTATAGGATTAAAATCGGGTCGAAATCCGGGTCAAAAACCGACCCAAACGGGTCACCAAGAAACTGAAGAAACCCGCCGGAAAATTGCAGAATCCGGCGAGGTTCTGTTTCCCGGCGAAGTTCCGGCGAAGCGAAACACTCCCCTTCAGGCTTTTGTTCTGCCGTTTTCACTACCCCAATCCGTTCGCGACTCTACCAGCAACATCACCATGCCAACTGCAGCCACAGCTGATCTACCGTTCGTCTTCTCCGGCAAATTCTCAATCAAAACCGGCGACCTCGAACGACCTCCGGCCACTATCCCGTTTTCATTCGTTTCAACACTAAAATCACAGATTTTACTACCAAAATAAAGCTTGAGCAATATACAATCTATATACATGATCAAAACAAGCCAAATATTGCTTAATCAAAAACCCCCAAATTCGGATATAAACCCTAAAATTACGAATTTCCAAATCACTAGTCGGTTGAATGATTTGAGGGCATAAACAGAAAGAACATGAAAATCTGAACATTTTGGTTACTCATACTTCAAATTCTGAAGTCTGCATCACCCTCAAATTTGGGTTTGATTCTCGGAACTTTTCAAGAACACCAAGAACACATATTCAAAGAATTTTCAGAAAATCAAACCTAAATTTCTATATGATACCGAACCCTATTTTTGAAGTATAATATACCAAATTGACCAGGAAAACATACTCTACAACATGGAAGCATCAAATCACATCCACAACATCAAGAACAAATTTTCATAATTTAATTATCAAATAATTCGAATATAAATAATTAAATAAGAAAATTACTGTGATTTCTGGGCAGAAACTGCTGATTGATTCCGAAAGAAGATTTCGAGAGCTTCGTTTTGATATGCTGCACGCCCGAATCGGAGTTCGATAACGCCTTCGTTCGTGTGTTTGATTCTCGGGAACGTATCGGTTTCTCGGGTTTTTCTCTGTATTTACGGTATTTTAACTGGTTGCAAATGAATAAATGGAATAAACGAAATAATAAATAGGCTATTTATATTTATGAAATATTGGATCGTTCTGGATCGTTAAATTAGTTGCTTAGCCGCTAAGTAACTGTAAAAACGATACAATTCAATACCAGAATTGGATAATTATCAAAACTGGGCTTTTTATAAAACACTATACGAAAATAACGTAAAAATATCCCGTCTTTTAAGAATACGGGTTTTGTTAATCACCGAAATGATTATCGTATTGAAAATATTGCGTCGGGCCGTACACGGGTCAAACCGTAATCTGGATCGAAAAAGTCAAAACACGGAAAATGTCCAGAATACCAGATTAGGTTAGGAAGGAGTTTTCGGAAGAGTTTCGGGTTGTAAAAACGCAAAAACGGTTGAAGTTGGAAGATTCCCGGCTTTATAAAATAATTTTTATAATTATTCTGAAAATAATTAATAATTCATAAATCATTATAAAATCATATAACACTCCAAAAATTACCAGAAAAATACCACAATTATCTATATTTTACTCTGGACATATAAAAATTCAAATATTCAAATAATGTCACATATAAACATTCAGATATCAAGTCTACTTTTCAGATAATTCACCAAAGTTCACATAAAATCACATAAACAATTCCGAATAATAATAATAATAATATTTGAAAATATATTGGATATTACAATCTACCCCCCTTAACAGGATTCTGTCCTCAGAATCAGCCTAGGAAAATAAATAAGGATACTTGGATCGCATTTCGCTTTCCAATTCCCAAGTCGACTCTTCAACCTTGGGATTCCTCCACAAGACTCGCACTAAAGATACAGACTTATTCCTAAGTACTCTTTCTTTCTTATCTAAAATCTGCACTGGTTGCTCTACAAAAGATAAATCTGGATGGATCTCGATTGGCTCGTATTCTATCACATGGTTCGAATCAGGCAAATAACGCTTCAACATTAACACATGGAACACATTGTGAATATGCTGCATGTGAGGTGGTAACGCTAATTCGTACGCAACTTTTCCCACACGCCTCAAAATCTCAAAAGGGCCAACATAACGTGGACTTAGCTTTCCTTTCTTTCCAAATCTTGATAAACCCTTCCAAGGAGAAACCTTCAATAACACTGCTTCTCCAATTTCAAATTCCATATCTTTTCAGGTTGGATCAGCATATTTACGTTGACGATCTTGAGCTGTTATTAATCTTTTCCGAATGAGTTCTATTTTCTCCTTCGTCTGCTGGATCAATTCTGGGCCTAAAATCTTTCTCTCACCAACTTCTTCCCAACATATTGGAGATCTGCATCTTCTCCCGTACAAGGCTTCGTAAGGCGGCATTCCAATGCTGGCATGATAACTGTTGTTGTAGGAAAATTCAACTAATGGCAAATGCTCGTCCCAACTTCCTTCAAAATCTAGCGCACATACCCTTAACATATCTTCAATAGTCTGAATCGTCCTTTCACTTTGACCATCCGTCTGCGGATGATACGCGGTACTCATATTCAGCTTTGTTCTGAGACAATCTTGAAAACTTCTCCAAAATCTTGAATTAAATCGAGGATCTCTATCTGAAACTATGGATACTGGAACTCCATGTCGTGTCACAATTTCCTTAAGATAAAATCGAACCAATTTATCCATTGAGAATCTTTCTTTGATAGGAAGAAAATGTGCTGACTTCGTTAATCTGTCGATAATAACCCAAATAGCATCATGATTCACCCTGGTCCTCGGTAATCCAACTACGAAATCCATCGCGATATGCTCCCACTTCCATTCTGAAATGTCCAATGGTTGTATCAGTCCACTGGGCCTTTGATGTTCCGCTTTGACTCGCTGGCAAGTGTAACACTTACTTACCCATTCTGCAATTTCCTTCTTCATGCTTGGCCACCAATAGTTTTCTCTTAAATCTCGGTACATCTTCGTACTTCCGGGATGAATAGAATATTTGGAGTTGTGAGCGTCTCAAAGAATTTCATCTTTCAGCTCGGCTACGTTGGGTATCCATATTCTGGAAGAAAATCTTAATATCCCTTTATCATGCTTTTGACTCCCTATCTCTTCTCCTGTCAAACTGTCTCGTTCATGGCTCATTACTTCCTCCTGACATCTTCTTATCTTCTTCAATAATTCTGGTTGAAAAGACATTGCACACAATACCTCTGTAAACAAACTGGGGATACTAACCTCTATTTCTAGCTTCTCAAATTCCTTGATCAACTCCTCTGATGAAGTTATCATATTTAACCTTTCTTTTCTGCTCAGGGCGTCGGCCACCACATTTGCTTTACCTGGATGATAGTTAATAGTACAGTCGTAATCCTTGATTAGTTCTAACCATCTTCGTTGTCTCATGTTTAATTCCTTCTGGGTAAAAATATATTTCAAACTCTTATGGTCCGTGTAGATCTTGCACTTTTTCCCATAAAGATAATGCCTCCAAATCTTCAATGCAAACACTATAGCTGCCAATTCAAGATCATGAGTTGGATACTTTTCTTCATGTGGTTTCAACTGTCTTGAAGCATAGGCTATCACCTTGTCATGCTGCATCAAAACACATCCCAATCCTTTATACGACGCGTCACTATAAATCACAAAATTTCCTTGATCATCTGGCAAAACTAATACTGGAGAAGATACTAATCTATTCTTTAATTCCTGGAAACTCTCCTCGCACTTCTCGTCCCATTCAAACTTCTGATTCTTTCTGGTGAGCTTTGTCAACGGCGTAGCTAACTTCGCAAAATCTTGCACAAATCTTCTATAGTAACCTGCCAATCCCATGAAACTTCTTACTTCTGTTGGTGTTTTTGGCCTCTCCCAGTTGATTATGGCTTCAATCTTTGCTGGATCCACTTCCACTCCTTTATTGCTAATCACGTGCCCAAGAAATCGTACTTCTTTTAACCAAAATTCACACTTAGAAAACTTTGCGTACAATATCTCCTGTCGCAGTATCTCCAAAACTATTCTTAAGTGCTCTGCATGTTCCTCTTCTGCTTTAGAATAGATCAGAATATCATTTATGAACACGATCACGAATTTATCCAAATACTTCTTAAATACTCGATTCATCAGATCCATGAAAGCTGCTGGTGCGTTGGTTAATCCAAATGCCATCACCAGAAACTTATAATGCCCATATCTGGTTCTGAACGCAGTCTTCGGAATGTCTTCAGGCTTGATCTTTAGTTGATGATATCCGGATCTTAAATCAATTTTAGAAAACCACACAGTGCCTCGCAATTGGTCAAACAAATCATCGATCCTTCGTAACGGGTACTTGTTCTTAATGGTCACCTTATTTAGTTCTCGATAGTCGATACACAGTCGCATACTCCCGTCCTTTTTCTTGACAAACAGTACTGGTGCGCCCCAAGGGGATACACTGGGTCTTATAACTCCTTTCTCCAAAAGATCTTGCAGCTGAGTTGCCAATTCTTTCATCTCCACTGGTGCCATCCGGTACGGAGCTTTAGAAACTGGTTCTATTCCGGGTGCTAGATCAATTGCAAACTCAATTTCTCTGTCGGGAGGTAATCCTGGTAGATCTTCTGGAAAGACATCTGAAAATTCGTTGACAACTGGAATCGCTTCTAGTGCTGGAACTTCTTTGTTGATGTCTACCTCATGAGCCAAATATGCTTCACAATTCTGACATAATAACCTCTTCACTTGAGCGATCGTTAAGAACTTCTTCTCTTGCCTATTTCCTCGAAATATTACCTTCTTCTTACTATCCAAGGTCTGAAGTCTCACTTTCCTATTCTTACAATCAATCTGAGCGTTATTTTCTGACAACCAATCCATTCCTAAAATAACATCAAATTCTCCTAACTTAAAAGGTATCAAGTTGGCATAAAAATGATATCCTCCTATTTCAATATCGCACCTCGAGCACACTCGATCGACGAAAACTTGATCCTTATTAGCTAACTCTATCATCAATGCTTGTTCTAACAACTTAACTTCATAATGCAATTTATCGACAAAACTTTGGGAAACAAATGATCTTGTAGCTCCAGAATTAAATAAAACTTTAACATCTATGGAGTTGACTGGAAGCGTATCTGCCACCACATCTGAACTCTGAACAGCATCCTTCATAGTCATATTGAATGTCCTAGCCTTTGGCTGGTCCTTTACTGGTGGTCCTTCAATCCTTGGCACATTAGCAGTTGGTTCAGTTATCTGGCAGTCCCTGGCAATATGCCCCATCTTTCCACATTTAAAGCACACTGTTCCTGATTTCTGAGCTGTAGTCTGACTTCGACACTCATTAGCATAGTGTCCCTTCTAATTGCACTTATAACACAACACATTAGCCTTACAAATCCCAAAATGCCTTCTACCACAAAATTTGCACTCTGACGCAGGTGGATGATTGGGTCTCTGCTGATTTGAATTCTGAAAACGGTTCCCATTTCCTGGCTGTGGTTTCTTAAATCCCACACTCTTATTGTCCTGAAACTCTGGCCTTTTATTGAAACGGCCCTGGAAGTTACCTTGTTGTTGGCCTCCCCCTGAGGTTTCTATTTTCCTTTTCTTCCCATCCTTCCCTTTTTGATACATATCACTCTTACTTTCAATCACCATTGCTTTCTACACCACTGCCATATATGAAGTCGATTCAAACATGGCCACCCTATTCTGAATCCAAAATCTCAATCCCTGTTCAAACCTTCTTGCTTTCTTTTCATCCGTATCAACCTGGTCTGGCACGAACGTCGCTAATTCAGTAAACTTAGCTTCGTACTCAGCTACAGTAAGATCTCCCTGGGTCAAGTTCAAGAATTGGATCTCCATTTAATTCTTCATATACCTCGGGAAATACTTTTCCAGAAACAGCTCTGTGAATCTCTCCCAAGTTATAAACTCACCTCCTTCCAATGCTCGCGCGGATTCCCACCAATAGTTCGCCTCACCCTTCAGAAAATAACTTTCAAACTTGGTCTTCTGCTCAGCTCCTGCTCTGACCAATTCAAAAGCCTTTTCCATTTCCTTGAGCCATGCATTGGCTTCCACAGGATCAGTACTTCCCTTGAACTCAGGTGGCTTCACTGCTTGAAACTGCTTAAAAGTCACTGCAGGTGGTGCTGCTCGCTGCTGCTGTTGTTGTTGCTGCTGTTGTTGCTGCTGCGTAAGATGTAACATCTGCTGCTACATCAGTCCCAACATCTGGATAATCGCTGGATCTGTACAGCTCTCGGTACTACCCTCTCCTGAATTATTCCTTCTCTTTGGTGCCATTATTCTGGTAAGAAACAAGCAATATATATAATAATCTGTCAAGCATTGTGTCAAATATGTAGCAATTCCTTAGCATATCAAAATTCGCAAATAGTATCTCTTCCCTGAATATCATAAACTTGCTACCTTATTAACACAAGCGACATGATTATCACATAATCCTGCTTATTATCTCAAGAATAATAACACAAAGAAAATTTACTCCGAATTATCCAACCCTTTTAAATCCTTGCTCGAAATCTTAACTAAACCAACAAAATAGCAGGGCAATGACACAAGGCCTAAAGCTAAACGCAAAACAGGAAACCTAAACAACTTAACTACAACCTAACCCAATAACCTAAATTTAATCCTATAAAAACTAAACTATACGCGCCTATCTTATGTGATCTTCCTATGACTCATCTATGACAATCCTAAGCCTGTTTCAGTGACCATAACCTGTAGCTCTGATACCAACCTGTGACGCCCTCCAAACCCGGGGTCTAGATTTGGGGGTCACTCGCCAATAAACCAAAATAAAATAATCAGAGCGGAATAATATAATAAATACGACCCCTTTTACCTACACTGGATCGATCACAGGTTATAGTATGGAACAGGCACTAATACAAATCAAATGTTATTATAAACCATAGTCTAATTAGTTTTACAACTTATTCAAATTTTATTACAAACCTCTAGACTAATTAAGCGTCCCAAACTGTCTACCTGGAAACTCACTAACTATTTACAAGCACATAACCTCTGGTCAGGCCTGGAACTTAAGCTTGCCCTGGCCTAGCTGAAAGAATCAAGATAAGAAACAAGTATGAGCGAAAGAAATGCTCAGCAAGTAGTAAATAGCTTATGATTCGGATTAATAACAGTATATCTGATGAACAAAACCAACTACAATAACTGAACAGTATCAAAACTGATATAAATTTGATAATAAACAGTATTTGCAATATATTATGTTTTGGGATTGGAATCCTCGAACGACGGTGTGTTGCCGCCGGTGATACTAAACAAAGGTACCCAAGGCACATATTGGCCTAGCAAGGTGTTATATCCTGTATAACACATAGCTCACACTGGACCGCCGTCACGGCCTCTTACGCAACCATCCATCCCATAAAAAAAAACAATTTTCCGTCAAAGGAGTCGAATCAAATGACATCCTTAACCACATAACTCCCCATTTCTCATGGTCCGGAGTTTTATCAACAACCAATGGCGAAATAACCAGAACAATTAGGTATTCGCTAATCTCAATTCAAAACTTCACTGTATAGAGTAATTCATAGCGAAACATAAAACGTTTAACTATTCTGAACTTAGAATAGTATGGATATTGAAAGAATAAAGTCTAGAGTCAATATCAATTGAATGATAAATAAAGATATAGGTACTTGCATAATATGATTAGAAATGAACGTCACTTGAACGATAAGTGAAGTTAGGGGTACTTGCCTGGTATGCTCAATAACCTCTTACTTTAACTCTGCTTCTAACTGCTGGCTATTATCTTCGTCTAACACTTGACTGCACTCCTTGCTACTCGATTCTATAAACAAAAGGACTATTTTAAGTGACAGAACTAAACTCAATCGACGTAACTCTACGTCTTGACATCTACCCGACCGTTAATAACTAAGCATGGCATATTAAACTTTAAACAGATAGCATACTTATCACATAACACATAATCATGACATTTGTATAACACGTAATCACATAATTCATGCAATACATAAATCAGATCATTAAAAGATACGTCTCAGTGCGTTCAGAATGAAAATCAGGTCAATATTATCATTTATCGATCAAATACCGACTCAAACTGATACACAAATCAAATGACATTGCAATATAAAAGAAATTAGGTCTCAAAAGTATTTTTATTGGAAGCGCAATATTTATCTGAGTCTGTACACGTTCGTTTCGTATTAAACGGACAAACGGTTGATTTATTATGAATTTTTGAACATTTTTCGGAATAAAACGGGTCTCCAAATCATGTAATAATTAAATAATAGGGCTTGAACACTCGAAAATAATTTTATAAAAATTATCGAGTTTGGAAAATAATTTAAAATAATATTTTAAAGCTCGAATTTATTTTTCGGAATTTTTAAATCAATTTTAAATAATTAAATCTAATTAAATAATTAATTAAAATTAATTAATAACTAATTAAATTAATTAATCAATTAATATTTAAATTAATTGACTAATTAAATAATTAATTATCAACTAAAATTAATTAACTAAATAATTTGGATTTATTTTTGAATTAAAATAAATTTTCAGAATTGAAATAATGATTTTCAAAATAAATAAAATGAATTTTCAGAAATTAAAATAGGATTTTTGAATTATTTTTAAATCAGAAATTCAGAAACAGTTTTCAAATATTTGCAACTGGGTTTATAGGATTAAAATCGGGTCGAAATCCGGGTCAAAAACCGACCCAAACGGGTCACCAAGAAACTGAAGAAACCCGCCGGAAAATTGCAGAATCCGGCGAGGTTCTGTTTCCCGGCGAAGTTCCGGTGAAGCGAAACACTCCCCTTCAGGCTTTTGTTCTGCCGTTTTCACTACCCCAATCCGTTCGCGACTCTACCAGCAACATCACCATGCCAACTGCAGCCACAGCTGATCTACCGTTCGTCTTCTCCGGCAAATTCTCAATCAAAACCGGCGACCTCGAACGACCTCCGGCCACTATCCCGTTTTCATTCGTTTCAACACTAAAATCACTGATTTTACTACCAAAATAAAGCTTGAGCAATATACAATCTATATACATGATCAAAACAAGCCAAATATTGCTTAATCAAAAACCCCCAAATTCGGATATAAACCCTAAAATTACGAATTTCTAAATCACTAGTCGGTTGAATGATTTGAGGGCATAAACAGAAAGAACATGAAAATCTGAACATTTTGGTTACTCATACTTCAAATTCTGAAGTCTGCATCACCCTCAAATTTGGGTTTGATTCTCGGAACTTTTCAAGAACACCAAGAACACATATTCAAAGAATTTTCAGAAAATCAAACCTAAATTTCTATATGATACCGAACCCTATTTTTGAAGTATAATATACCAAATTGACCAGAAAAACATACTCTACAACATGGAAGCATCAAATCACATCAACAACATCAAGAACAAATTTTCATAATTTAATTATCAAATAATTCGAATATAAATAATTAAATAAGAAAATTACTGTGATTTCTGGGCAGAAACTGATGATTGATTCAGAAAGAAGATTTCGAGAGCTTCGTTTTGATATGCTGCACGCCCGAATCGGAGTTCGATAACGCCTTCGTTCGTGTGTTTGATTCTCGGGAACGTATCGGTTTCTTGGGTTTTTCTCTGTATTTACGGTATTTTAACTGGTTGCAAATAAATAAATGGAATAAACGAAATAATAAATAGGCTATTTATATTTATGAAATATTGGATCGTTCTGGATTCCTGATCCCCTTCCTTAGCTGCTTCCTCTTCATCATCTGAAACTGGCCTATTTGCCCTCTGTTTCTTGTATCTCTTTGTAGATTTGGATTCCTTGGGAGTTTCAGGAACTGTCATTCTTCTAAGCCTCTTGAGAAGCCTAGATCCCCTAATTCCAGAATCCTTCTGAGAAGTCTCTTTCTCAGCTTCACCAATAACAGGTTCTGAAGAAGGAACCTGGTCCTCAGTATCAGATTCATCTCTCAAGGCAATCTTCCTTTTCTTTTGAGGTGTTTGAGGAACAGTCTTTGCCCTCTTAGGTTTGGAAGATGAAGGCTTCATAATAGGTACTGAGGAATGAGATTCTGATGGTTGAACATCTGGATAGAGTGCAGTGTACTTAACAGGGTCATAGGTGATTAAGGCTTGTTTGACAGATAGATTTATTAAGAGGGGTCTTAACACGGCCTTCTTATTATCAGTAGATAATAAATCAATGAAAGCTCTTTTAGCTAGTCTGAAGGATGGAATTAAATCACCAAAACTTTGGGGCTGATTATAACAGAACCTATGAATAAGCTGACAAAATCTGGCAAAATATACAGTATTTCGATCTTCTGTCATCCTATCCCCAATAAAACCTAAGACAGCACTTGCATAATCAAAATCAGTGTGATTTATAAGAGCATACCCGATTTGTTGGCTGAATATGGGAATTGCATCAAAATTTGAGCATTTGTTAGCAAAAGCCTTGGTAATGCAGTCAAAGAAGAAACTCCATTCCCTCCTTATTAAAGATCTCTTCAACTTGCCAAGCTTTGCCAATGTTCCCTCATATCCTAGACTGGCCATCATGTTCTGAAGAACTGGTTCGTCAACAGTAGAATAAACACAGTTCTCAGGTAGCTGCAGCGCTTGTCGAACCGTAGACAAAGTCACAACATACTCATTTTCCCCTGATGAAAAGATAATACTCGGGGACCCTTGAGCACCACCATCATCATATACTCCACTCCTCCAGAACTCCAGTACTTGAATTCCAGAGACTGATTCAGGCTCAGTTAGAGCGTACCCAATATCAGAACTAGTGAGAAAATCCTGAATGAAATGAAGTTCAGAGGGTGCCTCTGACGTGTTAAGTATAACAGAGAAGTTATTAGGAACAAACTTTGCTCCATGTAAAATTATGTCCTTGGGTGCCATTGAAATTTAAGAGAAATTCGGTTGTCTGTATTGTGTTTGAGAAAATGTCTATATGAAAAATCGTCAGTAGATGAGAAAGAAGAAAAGTAAAGAGAGAGAGATAAAAGAGAAAAGTAAATAAAAGATTTGACAATCTTTTCTCTCTGTTACTCATACACAAAAAGTAACTGTTGGGACACCTGGCAGACATGCATTTAAAAGTAGTGGAGCATACCTTGACAACTGTCATACATAGATAAGGCAAGAAGTAATGGGCACGGTAAATAAGCAATAATTACAACCCACTTGCAGTTTTTCAAGGAAAAACCGTTCCACTTACCCAGATATTCCATTAATCAAGGTGAATCAGTTTTAATGCAAAATTGAAACTGTTCCCACTTATTCAAATTATTTTTCACTGCAACATTAATATTCTGAAAATAAATCAAGTGAAAATAACTAAGATAAATCATATGAGTAAGTACTGATAAAGGAAAATCAGAACTTAAATTAACACAGTATTTATATGGTCATCAGAATATGAATATGTAACAGGATTTAACAATGCATTAAAATATCTCAGAGACAAAATCTTGAAACAAAAACAAATTTCATTAATATATCAAGAGAATACATTCATAAAATTGAAATTACATCAGTACTTGTACAAGATTTCCCTAAGCTGCTAAACCTAACATCAACAGCCTTAGTCCTAGCTCAAGAAGTAGGGCAAGGCTGATAATGAAGAAAAACAGGAAGAAGAAAATAAATCATTTCTTCTTCCTACTCTCGACAAACAGAATGGCGAGTCGAATGATTCGCTCTTGCTGGCGGAGAGCTTCCAGCCTTTCCTCCTCCAATCACTCCAGATGGCGATGGTAATCCATATAGAAGAACAGGAGGTGGGTGAGTACCTCCTGTGGGACAAAGTCCCATATCTCATCAGGAATGGCAGTGACGTGCCATTCCTGCTGCCAATCGGCACAACTTAGCTCCATATTGAATGTTTCGTAGTTCAAAAACATGTTGTATCTGACCATGGTGTTTTTGAAAGAAAAAGGATGAAGGTAAGATGAGTTTGTGAGAAAGGATTTGATGGGAAGGCTGATGTGAAGTGGTTGCTTATATAGGCAAGAGAATGCCAGGAGACGCAAAGAAATTTAATGCTGACAGGTAGAATTAATTCTACCTCGTCTCCCCAGACTTGGAAAAAGAAAAACATTCATTGGAAAGAGAAAACATGGTTTAATGCGCACAAGAAGCAAGTAAAAGTTGACTGTTCAAGTACGAATACCATTAACCCTAACCATAGTGACTATTAATCTTCCACTTCAACATATTCTAGTTTGAACCGAGACTGTTATCAAATTTTATCTACAGATAAATCAAGTAAAGAATTAGACTGTAATATCAGAACTTAGACTTATATCAGAACTTAACAGTCATCAGAACATAATTTCTTAACTCGAAAAAGGAATGCCTATCTTAGTAAGTCCTCGTACAAGTTCTGAGTTATATTCTTCAGAACTTAATCATCAGAACATGCAACCAGAACTTGTCCTCAGAATTCGTGCAAAGTGACACAATGACTGTTTATCTAAAACAACATAGATCACCACAGTAATTTTCATCATTCATACGGAGTGATTAGTATGTGCATTAAGCTAAATGTCAGACAAAGAGTAAAGTCTGATTCACTTCAGTATATCTTAGAAATAAGGCATAACTAAAACTTTGCTAAAGAGCTGTCATTATTCAGTAACCTACTGTTGAATGAGTTCATGGTGAGTCCACTTCAACTATTTTGTGCTAATTTTGTGCATCTTTTTAAATTCCATTTCACAGTGGCTTCTCAGTGTAAGTGAGTCACGACTGCTTATCAGAATTTATGCTATTATCAGAGTATTTCTCCAGTAATCATAGAGTGTGAAAAGTCACCAAGAAAATATTTTGCTTTTCTAATTCATATTTACTTAATACCAGCAATGCACTTGGGTCGTCCCTTCCATATTTTTACTCTAGATCTCAAAGGAGTACCTGATTTTATTCTTTGATCCTTTTGCTTTTTCTTTTGATAAGTGAGGTTTATCAGCACTTAGTGCATTCAGCAGATTTACTAGTATCAGAACTTAACAGATGAGTAGCATTATTCTAATTAATGACTTAGTAATAAGATAAACAAAGTAAACTCAACTAAGCTCAATTATCAGAATTTGCTTGTGTCAATAGATTTCCACAGAAATAATTACTTCTTACATGGGATCATTTGTTTATTGAAGACTACTAGGTCAGCATCTAGCACAGTTATCCTCATAGGATTGAATAGTTACTTAAACAGACATATCACTTATCAGAGTTTAGAAACATATATCAGACAACAGTCAGTACTTAAACACATTTGTCAATTAAGCACAGAATACACAAAGAGATTAAATTCTGTAAATACTGATCATAAAGTCTGATATAACAGAACAAGACTAAGCAGATTTAGAGAAAGAACCTGAAACCATTCCAAGTTCATTTACCAATCTTGTAAAAGTGGCTTCACACAATGGTTTTGTGAAGATATCTGCTAGTTGTTGATCTGTTGGAACAAAGTGCAATTTCACTGTACCTTCATCCACATGTTCCCTTATGAAGTGGTACCTGATGCTGATGTGCTTTGTCATAGAGTGTTGAACTGGATTACTTGTCATAGCAATAGCACTTTGATTATCACAGTAAATAGGGATTTTGAAATATGTTAACCCATAATCAAGTAACTGATTCTTCATCCAAAGAATCTGTGCACAACAGCTTCCTGCAGCAATATACTCTACTTCTACAGTTGATGTGGAAATTGACTTTTGTTTCTTGCTGAACCAAGAAACCAATCTGCCTACAAGAAATTGGCAGCTTCCACTTGTGCTTTTCCTGTCAATTTTATAACCTGCAAAATCTGCATCTGAGTAACCTATTAGTTTAAAATCTGATTCTCTAGGATACCACAATCCCAGATCAGTTGTTCCTTTAAGATACTTAAAAATTCTTTTCACAGCTGTTAAGTGAGGTTATCTTGGATCTGCTTGAAATCTTGCACAAAGACAGGTAGCATACATGATATCAGGTCTACTAGCAGTTAGATAAAGTAGAGAGCCAATCATACCTCTGTAATCAGTAATATCTACTGATTTACCAGTATCCTTATCCAGTTTTGTTGCAGTGGCCATGGGAGTGGATGCACTTGAACAATCTTGCATTCCAAATTTCTTCAGCAAGTTTTTGGTGTACTTAGTTTGACAAATAAAAGTGCCTTCTTCATTCTGCTTGACTTGAAGGCCCAGAAAATAGCTAAGTTCCCCCATCATACTCATCTGATACCTTAACTGCATCAGTTTGGCAAACTTCTTGCAAAGTCTGTCATTTGTAGACCCAAAAATTATATCATCAACATAAATCTGGACCAGAAGTAAGTCTTTTCCATGGTTGAGGTAGAACAGTGTTTTGTCTATTGTTCCTCTATTGAATCCACTTTCCAGAAGAAACTGAGCTAAAGTCTCATACCATGCTCTAGGAGCTTGCTTAAGTCCATAAAGTGCTTTATCAAGCCTGTAGACATAATCTGGATGTTTGGAGTCTACAAAGCCTGGAGGTTGTTCAACATATACTTCCTCCTCCAATTCTCCATTGAGAAAAGCACTTTTCACATCCATTTGAAAGACAGTAAACTTTTTGTGAGCAGCATAAGCCAAAAATATCCTTATGGCTTCTAACCTAGCAACTGGTGCAAATATTTCATCATAATCAATTTCCTCATGTTGAGAATATCCTTTTGCAACCAGCCTTTCCTTATTCCTTATAATTATGCCATCACTGTCAGTTTTGTTTCTGAATACCCACTTTGTACCAACAACAGATCTATTCTTTGGTCTTGGCACTAGGGTCCAGACTTTGTTTCTTTCAAATTCATTTAACTCTTCCTGCATTGCTTGCACCCAATCAGCATCTTGAAGAGCTTCTTCCACTTTCTTTGGCTCAGTCTGAGAGAGAAAAGAATTGTAAAGACATTCGTTTGAAGTACCTGTTCTAGTTCTGACACCTGCATCAGGATTTCCAATTATCAAATCAGGTGTATGTAATTTTGTCCACTTCCTTGCAGATGGAAGGTTTTCTCTAGAATTGGATGCTCCCCCATGATCCATGCTGTCTTCATTTTCATTTTCTGATGCTCCCCCTGAAACTATGCTCTCTGAGTTGGATTCTTCAGAATTTAGATTTTCAGTACTGTCAGAACTTGGCTTATCAGAACTTGACGAATCAGAACTTGAAGATCCAGACGTATGTTCTGATGTTTCTTGAGATGTGGTAAGATCTTGAGTATGCTCCCCCTGCACAGGTGCATCTTCCTTTGGCGTAGTCACCACAGTTTCAATAACATCAGAGTTTAATACATCAGAATTTACAGTATCAGGACTTAGACTGTCAGGATTTTCGGTATCATAATTTGAGTCTTCATTTTCAAATCTCAGCTGATCATGGTCAATAAAATCTTCAAGACCAATAATCTTCTTGTCATCAAAGGAGACATTGATAGATTCCATGACCACTTTTGTTCTCAAATTATAGACTCTGAAGGCTTTTGTGGAAAGTGGATATCCAACAAAGATTTCTTCATCAGCTTTTAGATCAAACTTTGATAGCTGTTCAGGATGAGTCTTGAGAACAAAACACTTGCATCCAAATACATGAAAGTACTTCAGATTTGGCTTCTTTTTCTTCACCATCTCATATGGTATTTTTCCTTGCTTGTTAATGAGTATTGCATTTTGAGTAAAACAAGCAGTCTACACAGCTTCAGCCCAGAAATAGGTTGGAAGCTTTGCTTCTTCAAGCATTGTACGTGCAGCTTCAATGAGAGTTCTATTCTTCCTTTTAACAACTCCATTTTGCTGTGGAGTTCCAGGAGCAGAAAATTCTTGCTTTATTCCATGGTTTTTACAGAACTCTTCCATTATCAAATTCTTGAACTCAGTGTCATTATCACTCCTTAAGGTTTTCACAGAATCTTTGACCAATTTATCCACATGTTTGACATGATAAATCAAGATAGATGCAGTTTCACTTTTTGTGTGCAAGAAATACACCCATGTGTATCTAGTGAACTCATCCACTATGACCAATGCATATTTCTTCTTTGCAATAGACATGACATTTACTGGACCAAATAGATCAACATGTAGTAGATGATAAGGCTCAAGAATTGATGATTCAGTCTTGCTCTTGAATGAAGATTTTCTTTGTTTGGCCTTCTGACAGGAATCACAAAGGCCATCAGGAGCAAATACTGACTTTGGCAGTCCTCTCACAAGATCTTTCTTGACCAGTTCATTTATGTTGTTGAAATTTAAATGAGAGAGTTTCTTGTGCCAATTCCAGCTTTCTTCAATTGATGCTCTACTCATCAGACAGATTGCAGAACCATCAGTACTTGTTGAAAGCTTAGCTTCATAAGTTACCACGCTTGTATCCTTTCATAACAACTTTGCCTTTAGATTTACTCACAACTTCACAGTGTTCTTCAAAGAAATCAACATGATAACCTCTGTCACAGATTTGACTTATACTCAGCAGATTGTGTTTAAGTCCTGAGACCAGAGCTACTTCTTTAATGATGACATTCCCAAGATTGATATTGCCATATCCCAATGTTTTTCCAATATTGCCATCTCCATAAGAAACACTTGGGCCAGCTTTCTCCACAAAGTCTAATAGCAGGGCCTTATTTCCAGTCATATGTCCTGAACATCCACTGTCCAGAACTAGAATATTTTTCCTGTTGCCCTGCAATCACAAAGACCACTAATTATTAGTTTTAAGGACCCAGACTTTCTTGGATCCTTTGGCCTTATTAAGTTTGTTAACATTTGCAGCGGATTTAGCATCAGAGTTTATGTTAACATTTTTCTTATCAGAATTTACACTATCAGACTTTGTATTAGAATTTACACCAGAAGGAACAATGGAAACTTTCTGCAAAGAAGGTTTTATTTGATAATAATCATAGTACAAACTATGATATTCCTTACAAGTATAAATGGAATGCCATAAACTACCACAATGAAAACAAGGATTTTGTGGTTTATATCTAACAGACTGACTCTTAACTCCTGATTTTGAAGGTAAGGAGTTAATGTTCTTATTCTTCCTGCAAAAAGAAGCCAGATGGTTAGAACTTCCACAGTTATGACATGTTTTCCTAGGAGCATCAGGAATAGGTTTATAATCATTGCTTTAATTCACACCTTCCTTTCCATTCCTATTTTTCCTAGGTGATTTTACCTTGTTTGCATTCTTAATATCTTTCAGCTTATGCTTAAGCTGCTTCTTAGTCATTAAGCCTATGTTTACTTCAGCTGTCTTTTTCTGTTTTAGTTTGTCAGAAGTTAATCCCTCTCTAACTTCTGATTTATCAGTATCAGACTTTTCAGTTACAAACTTATCAGGTTTTAACTTTGGCTTTTTCTTAACAACAAGCTTAATTTCTACAGTTCCTTTATCATTCTTATCCTCCCCATAACCTAAGCCCTCTTTCCAATTTTCACTACTTAGCAAATTTTGAATTGTTCTGCCAGAGTTAGTCCAAGTCCTGATTATCTCTCTTTCCTTTTCTAACTCAGTTTTTAGAGATTCATTCATTTTTAGCACTTCATCCCTAACATAAAGAGCATCATCTTTATCCTTCTGAGTTTGATGGAACATAACTAACTCTTTTTCTAAGAAATCATTTCTTTTCTTAAAAGCAAGATTTTCAGAAGTTAATATTTCACATGTTAAAGTTTGATCTCTATAACTAACAAACATGGTTTTAAGATATCTTCTCAACTCATTAATATCATCAGTATGAAAAGCATAAGTAGTCTGAGGTACCTTTGTTTCAGCAGTTTCAGAACTGCTCTCAACACTTTCTTTATCAGCATTTGCCATCAATGCATAGTTCTCCTCACTTTCAGAGTCTGAGGTGTCTGTCCAGCTTTTCTGCTTTGTGATAAGAGCCTTGCCTTTGTCACCCTTTACCTTCTTGCAATCAGGAGATATGTGGCCTTTCTCACCACAGTTATAGCATTTGACATTGGTATAATCTCCTCTATCAGACTTTCCTCCTCTGCCTTCAGATCTTCTGAAATTCTTCTTATCAGAACTTATGCCTTTCTTGGAAAACTTTTTTCCCTTCCTGAACTTCCTGTATGCAATCTTTGTGATCCCTTTCACCATAAGAGCACACAGCTTCATCATCTCCTCATCAGCATCAGTCTCAAGCAAGCTTTCAGAATCTGAGTCATCATCACTTTCAGAACTTGATGACTCAGTATCAGACTTTGTAAAAAGAGCTTTACCCTTGTCTTTCCTTGAGGTAGCTGCCTTTGGGGATTCTTCTTCAGCCTTAAGAGCAACTGTTCTTGACTTTCCTCCTTTTCTCTTGCTTCTTTGTTCCATCTCAAGTTCATGAGTCTTGAGCATTCCATAAATTTCATCAAGAGTTATTTCATCAAGATTGTAATTGTCTCTTATTGTTGTTGCCTTCAAATCCCAACATTCAGGAAGAGCTAACAGGAATTTAAGGTTTGAATCTTCAAGATCATACTCATTATTAACCAGTGACAGATCATTCAAGAGTTTGACAAATCTATCATATAAATCAGTCAATGATTCATTAGCCTTTGAATCAAAGTGTTCATACTCTTGAGTGAGTATTGTCTTCCTGTTCTTTTTAATCGTATCAGTTCCCTGACACCTTGTTTCCAGAGCATCCCATATCTCTTTAGCAGTCTTGCAGTTAATTACCCTGTTTGACATTACATTATCAATGGCACTATGCAGTAAGTGTCGTACCTTAGCATCCTTAGCAATTGATGCGATATCTTCAGCAGTATAATCACTCTTTTCCTTTGGTACGGTTTTTGCTGCTTCACCTGCAACTGCAACAGCGAGCTTGGTTGGTTTGTGAGGTCCTTCCTTGATTCTATCAAGATATTCTGGATCTGTAGCTTCCAGAAACATGGTCATCCTCACCTTCCATATGGCATATTCAGATGGTCTCAGTATGGGAACTCTGATGGTTTCATACCGACTTTGAATTTGTGTCTTTGGAGGTTCTTCAGTTTTGGTAGGCTTAGTTGGAGTTTCTGTGTCAGACATGATTGTGTTTGGATCTTTAACTGTATGTGTGTTAACAGATAAGCTCTGATACCACTTGTTAGGTCACACACACTGTAGAGGGGGTGAATACAGTGTATAATACAATCAAATCGAACTTTAATATCTTAAGTAACAGAAAACAAACTTTATTGAAACAATAAACTATGTTACAGTATGGAACTGTTACCTCTCAGTGATGAACAAATATCACGAGAGCTGCTAGGGTTACAATGAATAATCTTCTCCAATATGATAACACTTATAGTGTAAACCCTATGTCTATGTTTATATACTACACAGTTACAAGATAATCGCTAATTGATATGGAATATAATTCTGCTTCCTAAAATATATCAATCAGGTATCTTTTCTTCCAAGTATTCCATTCTTCACGGAACTCCTTCTTCATGCATATCTCTTCTTATGTTTATCTCGATCTTCTTTCCTTTAATCAGCTACTTTCCTTATCTAATCGTCCTTCAGCACTTAAGTTCTGATATCCAACTTCTGATGATTATCTCCTGATAATATAAGTACTGATATCCTTAAGTCCTGACTTCCAGTATAAGTACTGATTCTCAGTTAAGTACTGATTTGTCTGTTAAATAAGATCTGAAAACTAAACATAAATTATATTAGCCATGACATTATCAAATATATCTAACAGGAGTGATAATTTGAGTGAGAGGCTGGGTTGCTCCCAGGCAAAAGGAGAGGTTGAGAGTCACCATATGCAAGCTATTTCTTCCAGCATGGCAAAAGTGAGTGAGGGGAGTGCCACCTTAGAAGGTGAGGGTGAGGGTGTGAGGGTGTGAGGGTGTGTGTGAGCCAGGGGGAGTCCCTGATGCAAGAAAATAGAGAAAATGAGAGAAAGGCAGGTACAGAAGCTATAAGGGTGGATCCAGCCATTGCTAGTGAGTCAATGATTATGGATGATGCAGACAAGGGAAGACAATTTCAGCAACATTACAAAGCTGTAATTGATAACATTTCCTTGGATGCTGACACTTTTACTCACCCTGTTCCAGCCTATCAATTGTTGGCTGCTCAGGTCAATGTGGAGGTAGAACAGACTTTAAACATTGTACACACTTCAGAATCTCTTCTCAGAGATAAAGCTGCTGTTAACAGGCTGCCTTCTCAAGCTGGTGAGCCATCTGAAGAATTTAGAGTAAATTCTAATGATGATGACTCTAATTCTTTGGATGAGAGCATGAACTTAGGGGGAGAAGCAGGCCCAAGTTCTGTTCCAGATCTCCCTGATTGGGCATGGGAAAAGGCATCTACACCAGGAGAGTTTGGTGTAACTTGGGTCAGGCAAGTAATGACTATTCAGAAGGCCCTTCAGGAGACTACAGATACCAAGGCAATTCTTCAAGCTCATCTGGACTCTCTGTATCTCTTGCAGTTGCAGCATTTCAAATAGAATCTAAGTGTGGATGAACTCAAGCAGGACATTGCTGATCTGAAATCCTACAATGCTGAGAAATTGGATTCAGTCATGCCTTATGGTACTATGCAAGATTTGTTGGGGAGACTGAGGAAAGCATCTGATGCTGACAAGAGGCTGGCCAGGTTGGAAGACAGAGTTCAGATCATTGAAGACTCTATGGTCACCATTCTTCAGAATCAACAAACTCAGACAAATCTACTAATGCAGCTGGCAAAAGCACAAGGCTTGACCCCTACCCTTGATGATAACAAAAAGGGGGAGAATAAAGGGGAAGGGGAAGGAGAGCCATCAACAACAGTTCAAATATCTCAAGTGCTAGTTCCTGCCATCACCACTTCTCCACCTATTCAAATCAAAGGAAAGCTTGATGGAATTGATCTAATCCAGATAGCAGCAGCTGAATTGCAAGTCAAAGAGCAAAGGAGGAAAATTGATGAAAAGATGCAACAAATTTTTGGTTCTACAACCTCTAAATCACAATCTGTGAAGCATAGCACAAAGGTGGAACCAATTATTATGGAGCTCAAGCCAGTAAGGAGGAATAAGGTTGGAGAGACTTCTTCCAAGAATATGAAACATGTGGTTTTCAAGCCCAACAACAGATCCAATAAGGACTCGACAAAGAATCCTCTAAGCCTTGCTCAGATGAAAGAAGTGGATTTTCCTCTTCCAAAGCCTGATGAAGACAAGGTTTTGGGTGGAGGTATCATAAAGCACAAAGAGACCATGGATGTGGTTGTAAGGAGAAACATGGCTATTATCTTTAGAGAGGGAAAGAGCATCTGTGTGATGCAAGGACATCCCAAATTCTCAATATCCAAGAGGGAAGAAACTAGAAGGTTGAAGGAAGAAGCCAAAAAGCTAAAGGCTGACAAAAGAGCACAAGCAAAGCTTGAAAAACAACTAAAGTCAAGTCAAGCTGAAGAAAAGAAAGAAATTGAAGACAAAAGTGAAGATGAAGGTATGGGGGACATGGTTGATAATGATATGGAAGAAAGAAGTAAGGAGAGAGAGGAATGGCAGAAAGGGAACAGAAAGAAGGCCAATGCAAAGAGAAAGATGGTAGATGAGACTGAAGAAACCCAATCAAAATCCAAACCACTACCTTCTATTCCTGAACCCATTGTGCCTGACCCCTTCATGAACATTCATGGTGAAACAATCATTCCTAAGGAGGAACCAATTGATTGGGACACTATCAAATTGCCCACCTTCTTAACCTCTTCTCCACCATCAAAGAAGCAGAAAAGAAGAATCAAATCAACACCTTCTAAATCTCAATCAAATTCACTCAGAATCCTAAGCCTAAGCCACAAGCCTCTAAGGATGATTATGTTCACATTTGTGACATAAAAGAATTTTCAGACATTGAACTCTATCTGGATGAGCTGGAGGAAGTAAGGGGAATAGCTGCCTACAGACAGCTACCAGAAAGACTAGTGTTCAAATACAAAGGAAGTGGGGAAAGAACTTGGCCTCTCTACAGGATTCTGAATGAAGGCTACTCTACCTTGGTTAGAGTTTACTCAGCCATACAAAGGGATTCTGGCTTTACCAGGACTGCCAAGACTGAGATTCTCAACAAGATTGCCAACATAAGGAAAACTTGGTGGGAGCCCAATGCCTTGCCTAGAACATTACTCATTCAAGAAAGAGGAATTACAGTTCACAAATCACCTCATTGGTTGATGGAGTTCAGAGACAACAAAGGAGTCAGAAGATTTTTCAGACTTGAAGATCAGCTCAAGATTTCCAGTAATGAAACTCTCAAGGATATGCAATCTAAGTTGGACATCAATGAAGAAGATGAAGCTGAGTTCTACAGACAACTTCAACTTCAAATAGAGGAGAATGACAGGAGGCTAGGAAAGAAAACAAGGGATCAAAGGAAAAGAAATTAATCTACTCAGGCTAAAGGAGCACCCTTGAAAATAATGTAATTCTTCAATTCCATCTCAGCATACACATTTTTGCAGCACTTTTGAATTTCTGCTTTATTACAGTTAATATATTTGTCAAGTATTTTGTAATCATCTAGCTAAACCCAAATTTATGCCTACAGTTCTAGTAGACATAAATAGGGGGATTGTTAGGAATATGTGTATTAGTTTGATGATAAGTTAAACAAAACACTTAAGTAGAAATCTAGTGTTTGTAGCCTCAACGGATAAAACCATCTTGGCTATCCATTGAAGGAGTAGCTTTACTTAGCAATAAGTTTAGTATTGTAGCACATTTCATTCTCTGGATTCAAGTTGTAATTCTTAGATGTTGTAGGAAATTATCAGTCATGTTGACTACTAGTGGATATGCAAATAGGAGGGCTGATTGTAAATATTTCATGCCTTGTAATTTTGTATAAGTGAGGAAGTATCAACTGATATTGAAGACCTTCAACGGATAAGAAACAAAGCTTCAACGGATGTCTCTAAAGCTTCAACGGATAATATCCATCAACGGATAAGTGCTTCAACGGATAAAGACTTCAACTGATAATGCATCAACGGATAAAGCTTCAACGGAGAAAGCCTCAACGGATAAGGCATCAACGGATGAAAGCTTCAACGGATGCTTAGTTCATTAGCAGTTGATAGTGACAATTCATAAGCTGACAGAGGCACATGGGTTGACAGAGACAAACTGGAATGTGGAAGCCTCTAGGAGGAATCAAGAAAATGCAGCATTTCTATTCTGGTGCAAACAAGAAAGTATTCAAAGATTAACAGCTAAGCCTAAATTGCATTGAATAGAGAAATGAAGAAGAAACATGTGAAGAGCCTTTTTAATTGTATTTTACAGTTTTGCCAACACTTGTAAACTTGGTGATATATAAACCAAGTAGCAGCTAGTAATTAGATGTGAATTTTTCTAGAGCTGTTTAGAAAAATCCAAAGAGAAAATCATCTAGTTTGTACTAGGAAGCAGTTGTGATTTAATTCTTTGAATCACGGATTTTATGAAATAACACATCTCTGGTGGAACAACAAATCCACCAGAAAAGTTTTTAAGTTCTCTGTATTCTTTACATTTGTGTTTGAATATATATCTGTCTGCATTAGCTTCAAGCAATTCACACACACTTGCTCTCAAAAACACTTAGCCTTAGAAACTGCTCAAAACTTGAAAAAGTTTTGAGATTTACATTCACCCCCCCCCCTTCTGTAAATCTCATTATTAGTCCACTGGGAATAACCGTATTAGAGTTTTGTTTAAATGTTAACTTAGTTAACTGGATAACCTTTGACTTATCTTTTCAAAACAAACTCTATTTTGGATAAACCTAACATATTTCAAATATTCAATCTTTATCAGGTTTATCTCTTTCAAGAAACAAACTAACGGATTACTTGTTTTACACATTCAAATATTTCAAACCTAATCTTATCTTTTATTATCTTTAAAAGAGTTTGAAATACATTATATCTGTTACATGTTTTCTATATAAACCGACTTGATGTTTTTCAAAAACATACAACTCTCTGCACTTTCCATCTTATATCTTTCTGAGAAAAACATCCTCTTAATTACATTCATTGATTATCCAGTTAATTAAGAGTTTATAGTCGAGTTATAATCTTTCATATTATTATCTTTGTATTTGAAAGAAAGGTGTATTGTATCACTTGTCCCGGGTTGTGGGAATATTGATTACAAGATCAAGGCCAAGTAGCTGTGTGCTAGGTATCTGTGTGCTAGAGAAAAGGTTCTTTCATTCAGGGCCAAGATTGTAATCAAGGAAAGTTTGTAAGTACTTTATTTAAGTGGATATAATACATTTTCTATGCTAGTTTGCATGGGGACTTGGATGTAGGCCATAGACTAGGTATAGGGGCCGAACCAAGTGAAAAGATTTGGTGTTCTTGCATTAACATATTTCCAGCATTGCATGTTTATATTTCTGCAATTTACATTCTGCTGAATATATAGTATCTGTCTCATTCAGATACAGCCTCTCTCATTTGCTAAGACAAAAGAGACTGTCTCATTCGTGAACAGTTGCACTTTAACTAATTCTGTTGAGCCTACGAATTTCATTTGGTATCAGAACAGGTGCATTTAATTCTCTTTTTAGTGTTTATTTTGCTAGCGATCCATGGCTCAACCAGATAGGTATTCAAACAATTATCCGTCATTGCTTCATGGTGCTGAAAACTACAATGACTGGAAGTTTCGGATGAAAATCTTTCTCCAGCGTGATGCTTTCGAATGGGATGCTGTAGAAAATGGCTTTACAACTCCTATGAAAGAAGGAAAGCCAAAATCTCTCAAGGACCTCTCTCCCGAAGAAGTGAATGCAATGAACTCAAATGCTAAAGCTATGAACTCTCTTCTCAATGGCATGGTAGCTACAGAATTAAGAAAAGTATCAGCATGTACTACTGCCAAGCAGATCTGGGATACGATCAAAGTCAGCCACGAAGGCACGTCTAAGGTACGTGAAGTAAAATTAAGTATGCTAATGAGTGACTATGAAGGTTTCAGGTTGGAAAGAGATGAAAGCGTTCGAGATGCTCAAGGGAGGTTTCTGACATTAATGAACTCTATCTCACTTCTGGAAAGGATCATTCCTCAATCTGAGATCAATAGGAAAATTCTCAGAGCAATGCCAAAGAAATTTGCTCCAAAGGTTACAATTCTGCAGGATTCGACACTACTTTCGACTATGGATACTCTAACACTGTTCAGTGAATTGGAAGAATTCGAGAACCAACTACGTAGATATGATGAAGAAGATGAAGCCCCCAGGAAAAAGACTCTGGCTCTTAATGCAGATGCAGGTGATTCTTCTGAAGATTCTGATGAGGAGTTTGCACTTTTCACTAAGAAGTTCCACAAATTTCTGGCCAAAAAGAATGCATCTAAACGACCCATGAAGTCTTCATTTCCAAAGAAAGAATTCAGACCTAGTTCAAGTAAGGAAGGCAAAAATAATCAAAACAAGGATGCATGCTTTGAGGGTGGAAAGAAAGGTCACTTCAAGAAGGACTGCTACAAGCTCAAAGCCAAAAAGAAAGCTTTACTCACATGGAGTGATGATGATTCTGAAGTGGAAATTGACTCAGACAATGAATTAGCTCAACTATGCTTTGCTGGACTTGAATCTAACTCTAGTGACAATGATGAGGTACATACTGTTCAAATTAATAAAAATTCATATATATCTCAGGATGTACTAACCTTGCAGGCTCAAAATAGAAAGTTAAGAGAAAAGAATGCTTATCTTAAACAAGCATTGAGTGAGGTTCTCAATGAGGTTGATGATTCCATCAAAGATGAATCCTTAGTAGAAGAAAACAAGCTACTATCGGAGAAGGTCTCTAAGCTGAAAGAAGAAGTCAACTACCTCAAAAATGAGATCGAGATGAAAGATGCATGTCTTGATGCATTAAAGAAGGAAACTTTTTCTGCCGAATCAAATGCATCTTCTGATTCTATAGTTCCTGAACTCGAGCAAAAGGTTGCCCAGCTGGAAACTGATCTAGCCAAATGTTTTCATGGAGAAGGAACCTTGAATGCTTTACTTGCCCAACAGAAATCTTCTCTTGACAAAGAAGGTTTGGGGTATGGATCAGCCAACAAGAAGAAGGTTTTTCAAAGTGGCTACAAAAGAACTCCAATGAAATACAAGATGCCTTATGAAAAATGTCAAGACTGTGGCAAATCTGGTCACACTAATTCTGCATCTCGGTGATGTGGTATTAAGGGCCACGATACTAACTCAGCAACTAGATCTAAATCTGTGCATAAATCTGTTAATATTGTTCAAATGTGGATTAAGAAATCTGACAGGCATTTGTATTAGATTTATGATACTAACATTCAAGGACCCAAAGTCACGTGGGTACCTAAGAGATAAAGGATCTTTTGTAGGTCTGTTTTAAAGTTCATGTTCCTCGAAATAAGTGGATTATTGATACTGATTGCTCTCATCACATGACTGGAGATAAATCAAAGTTTCTCTCATTAATCACTAAAGAGGGAGGCTTAGTTACTCTTGGAGATTCCACTACCGTACGTATTATAGGTAAAGGTACCATAGGTAACGACAAGTTTGCTATTAATAATGTTCGTCTAGTTGATGGTCTAAAATATAATCTTATTAGTGTAAGTCAGTTAACTGATGCTGGTCATTGTGTTAAATTCGATAAAGATGTTTGTTATATTGGTAATAAAGCTAACGAGTTTGATTTAGTAGCCAAAAGAAAAGAAAACATCTTTGTGTTAGATTTTGATGAGCAGCAAGAAGAAATCTGTCTAGCTACCGTTCAAGAACAACAGAATCTGTGGCATAGGCGTCTTGGTCATGTTCATATGGATCTACTTCGAAAGATATCTTCACATGAGTTAGTTCGAGGTTTACTAAAGCTGAAATACAAGAAGTCAGAACCATGTTCAGCTTGCCAGCTTGGAAAACAGGTGAAAACTTCCTTTACTGTGAAGAATAAAGTATCAACTTATGTTCCTCTGCAGTTGTTACATCTAGATATTTTTGGTCCAGAAAGATATGTAAGTTTGGGAGGTAAGAATTATGCTTTTGTTATAGTAGATGATTACTCTCGTTTTACTTGGGTATTATTCTTGCGTACTAAAGATGAAGCTTTTAGTGAATTTAAAGATCTTATTACTAACCTTGAGACTAAGTATTCTTTAAAACTCAAGACTATTCGTAGTGATCATGGAGGAGAATTCGAGAAAGATTTCGTAACTTTCTGCAAATCTAGAGGCATTACTCATGAATTATCTGCCCCACGTACACCTCAACAAAACGGAGTTGTTGAACGCAAGAACAGAACTCTACAGGAAACTGCTCGTACTCTTCTTCATGAAAGTAATCTACCACGTAAATTCTGGGCAGAAGCGGTAAACACTTCCTGTTATGTGTTAAATAGAGTGCTTATTCGTCCTATTTTGCTTAAGAATTCCTTATGAATTGCTTAAGAATAAAATGCCTAACATCAGTTATTTTCGAGTATTTGGTTCAAAATATTTTATCTTAGATACACAGAACACTAGAGGAAAATTTGATGCTAAGTCTACGGAAGGAATTTTCTTGGGATATTCCACTACAAACAAGGCCTATAGAGTTTATAATTCTATCAAGCTCAAAGTTGAAGAATCTATCAACATTACATTTAATGAATCTGCCTTGAAGATATTTCAAATTGAAGAAGATGTTGCGGATCTATCGTCTCATTCCCAAATGAGACAGTCTCATTCTGAAAAGAGTCAGTCTCATTTTGACAAATCAAGCAGTCAAGACTCTCCAGGTCCATCTCAGTCTTCTGATAATTCTTCGGGATCTACTCAAGCTTCAGATGAATCTTCTAGCTCTCCAAAGACTCCCGATAGTGTTTCAAATGTGAATTCTGTTACTCCTCTGGATAAATCTTCACAAGTGGAAATGAGGCAGTCTCTTTTGAATGAGACAACTCCTATTCATTTCCAGGCAGACAATTCTAATGAGGAAGAGATGAGTAATATTCAACTTCCTAAATCTTCTAGGACTGTGAAGAATCATCCACCAGATAATCTTCTTACTGATTTAGATCAAGGGATTTCTATGTGAAGCAGGCTTCATAACTTATTTGCATTATGTGCCTTTGTTGTTGAATTTGAACCGAAAAATGCTCAAGAAGCTGTTGCAAATGAATGTTGGTCGGTTGCCATGCAAGAAGAATTGAACCAGTTCGAACGTTGTCAAGTCTGGGAACTTGTCTCTCCTCCTTCTAATGCCAAAGTCATTGGTACTCGTTGGGTTTTCAAGAACAAGAAGGATGAAGATGGTAACATCATTCGAAATAAAGCTCGTTTGGTGGCTCAGGGATACAACCAACAGGAAGGAATTGATTTTGACGAGACATATGCCCCTGTAGCTCGTCTCGAAGCTATTCGGATTCTAATGGCATTTGCAGCTCACAAAGGATTCAAGTTTTACCAAATGGACGTTAAAAGCGCATTTTTAAATGGTCATCTTAAGGAAGAAGTTTATTTGAAGCAGCCTCCAGGTTTCATTCATGAAAAATATCCACACTATGTCTACAAGCTCAAAAAGTCTGTTTATGGATTGAGACAGTCCCCTCGATGTTGGTATGAGCGTCTCAGTCAGTTTTTGCTAAAGAATGGTTTCACTCGTAGTACACTCGATCCAACTCTTTTTATTTTTCATAAACGGCATCATTTTCTATTAGTACAGGTTTATGTAGATGATATTGTGTTTGGATCAAATGATGAATCTTTGTGTAAGTGGTTTTCTAACTGCATGCATAAAGAATTTGATATGAGCTTAGTGGGTGAATTGCAATATTTTCTAGGCTTGCAAATTTACCAATCTGCTGCAGGTATTTTCATACATCAAAGTAAGTATGTGAATGATTTGCTTAAGAGATTTGCATTAGAAAATATTTCTGCTAAAGCTACTCCAATGAGTACATCTGTCAAGCTCACTAAAGATGAACAAGGTACACCTGTAGACATTACTAAATATCGAGGTATGATCGGCTCGTTATTATATTTAACTGCTTCTCGTCCTGATATTATGTATAGTGTTTGTCTTTGTGCTCGTTTTCAATCTCAACCGAAAGAATCTCATCTGAATGCAGTTAAACGGATTTTCAAGTATCTTAAGGGAACTAGAGATCTTGGAATATTTTATCCTAGTTCTACTTCTTTTAACTTAATTGGTTTTTCAGATGCTGACTATGCAGGGTCACAGGTTGATAGAAGAAGTACAAGTGGTGCGTGTGAATATTTAGGTGATTGTTTGGTTGCATGGCACAGTAAAAAGCAAACATCTGTAGCTCTTTCTACTGCTGAAGGAGAATACATTGCAGCTGGTAGTTGCTGTGCTCAAATTTTGTGGATGCAACAAACATTGCAGGATTTTGGTATTTCTTATACAAATATTCCAATTTATTGTGATAATACCTCTGCTATTAATATTTCTAAAAATCCTGTTATGCATTCTCGTACTAAGCATATTGATGTTCGTCACCATTTTATGCGAGATAATGTCTCAAAAGGTAATATTGAGTTAATTTATATCTCAACTGATAAGCAAAGAGCAGATATTTTCACCAAACCTTTAGGTGAAGACCGTTTTTGTCTTATAAGACGTGAACTTGGTATGTGCACTATCTCTCATTAATTCATTTTTACATCCCTGCATGCATTCTATTTAGCTTATTTGTGTCAATTATTTGCATAATTCATCTTTGTGTCTGAAATTGTATAATCGAGTGTTTAATTAATTGATTAATTTAATGCTGATTTATCTATGGAATTTATTGATGAATTTTTGTGAATTAATTATCGTGTTTGGTTTAATTAGTTTGCGTGTTTCAGTCTTAATTATATATTTTATATGTAATTATTTGATGGGACTCTTGAACTTTGGAACTGAACCGAGTTGCATACATTTTCCTTCAAGTCTTTAACTTTGATTTGACTACTCCATCTGTTTCTTCTCAATCTCTGTGTGTCTCCTCATTTTTCGAGATACACTCCACCTTTCTACTTCTATCTCACTTCTAACTCTTCATATTCTTCTCTTGTCCTATTTAATCTCAACTTCTTTTTCTTTTCCTCTTTCCAAACGTTTCTCTTCTTCTTCAACAATGTCGACCCCTCATACTCGATCCAAATCTAAACCCGCTAAAACCCCTAACCCATCATCTTCTTCTCTTAAATGCCAAAGAACTAATCCTGATACCTCTACTCCAATGTCACCCGAAAAATCTTCTCAGCCTAAAATCGTGTCAAAACTCATTCTTAAAGAACGTATTTGTGATCTTGCTCTGCTTCAGCGAGTGGGTGTTGTTGATTTATTCGCCGCTCTCGGTTGTGAACCTCTTTTATCCCCATCAGATGTTATTTACCCTTCTTTGGTTCGGGAATTTTATTCTAAATTCTCAATGATGAAGGAGGATATGGTTTATTCTGAGGTTCAAGGTGTTCCGATTGTATTTAATGCTAATTTGTTGTCTCGAGTTTGTGGTATCTCGTGCTCCGGTGTCTGTCTGTATACCACGCATGCAGCTTTCATGGAGTTTCCAGGATTACAGTATGAAGAATAACTGAAAGTGATTCTTGGTGAGAACTTTATCGGTACTTCTCTTAAGCCCATGGTACATGATCTTACTCCACTTGCTTTATTGCTTTTTAAATTGTTTCATACAAATCTTTTGCCTCGAAAGAGCGGTCGTGACCGTGTAACTTATCAAGATGTTGTTTTAATTTCGGTTTTCATGACTAAAACTCCTTGTGATATTGCTTCGTTGATTATCAAATACATGAGTCATTGTGCGTCTCATGAGTCTATGAACTTGTCATTTCCTGCTTTGTTGACAAAGATCTTTAGACACTTTTCTATTATTTCTGGTGATGATAACACTGAGCCAGTGTCTACTATGTTTGATCTGTCTGTCCTGTCTGCTAATAATATTGAGATTTTTGAGTCTGGTGTTCTTATTTTTGGTGAGGGTCATAAGTCGTTTGGTTCGTTTCCTGAGTCTCCTCATTATATGTCTGATCCTGATCAAGAGGACTCTGTTTTATTGAAATCATTTTTGTCAAAAGTTTCTGAAAATAACAATCTCTTGGAGTCTCTTAAAACTCAGTTTGCTTCTATCGAGTCCTTGGCATCCCTGACTTCACAAGTCAGTATGATGCGTGCCTCCTATGAGATGTTTAATAAGTCTGTTACTGCTTCTCTTGAATCAATAAATGCTAAGTTGGAGATTTTACATGTCCATGATAAGAAGGTGAGTAGGGCTATAGATTTTGAGTTTGGTGTGCTTCATGAGGGGATGGTTACCACTGCCAAGGCTTGGGAGGAAGAATTTGTCAAGCTCTTCTATAAACTTGGTACAGAAACCAAGTACATATCTCAGCAGGTCTCTACTCGTAGCATGCCATGGCACCAGAAAAAGGACTGGCTTGGTGATATGACTCTGGCCGAGGTTACTTCTCTTTTACCCCTGCCTGCAGTTCCTCCACCCGAAGCTTTTGGGATGACTCGTGCTGAATATCGTTCGTATATTTTGGAATGGCTTCGCAAGAGGGATGGGAAAGCTCCAGATGAAGGCAAGTTAGACAAGCTGTTCTCCGAGTATGGTGATCCTCCAGTTTACCACAACAAGGGAAAGAGAAAGACTCGAGATTCTGCTCTTGTCGATGTTGATGATTCTGACTAGTTTCTTTACCCGCCTTTTATGATGTTGAGGGGGAGAATTTTTTAATGTGTTTGTTTAAGACGATCGCTTTATCTGGTTTGTATTGTGTGTGTTGGTTAAGACCTGGTTTTTAATATTACTTAGGTTGGATAGCACTAGTTTATGTGCTGGATTAAATATTTAAGGTTGTATAACTTTAAGTACTGTTGGGTGCTTGGTTTTTAATCTTGGTTTTTAATCTTATTTGTTGTCCCATTTGTTTACCTGTCTCATTTGATTAGTCATATGTTTCATTTGCATATTCTCATGATTATCAACTGATTGTTGTATATATACACTGTTACTATCTAACATATTGCAACAGAAGATTAAAGTGTTTTTGATAGGGGGAGCATAACACTTCTTTACCCTTGGCATCATCATAAAAGGGGGAGAATGTTAATCCGTGATTTCTGATGATGCATTGAAGAAGTCTACAGCAAATCAGATTGTTAGTTAGTTAGATAAGTATTAGAGTTTTGTTTAAATGTCAACTTAGTTAACTGGATAACCTTTGACTTATATTTTCAAAGCAAACTCTATTTTGGATAAACCTAACCTATTTCAAATATTCAATCTTTATCAGGTTTATCTCTTTCAAGAAACAAACTAACGGATTACTTGTTTTACACATTCAAATATTTCAAACCTAATCTTATCTTTATTATCTTTAAAAGAGTTTGAAATACATTATATCCGTTACATGTTTTCTATATAAACCGACTTGATGTTTTTCAGAAACATACAACTCTCTGCACTTTCCATCTTATATCTTTCTGAGAAAAATATCCTCTTAATTACATTCATTGATTATCCAGTTAATTAAGAGTTTATAGTCGAGTTGTAATCTTTCACATTATTATCTTTGTATTTGAAAGAAAGGTGTATTGTATCACTTGTCCCGGGTTGTGGGAATATTGATTACAAGATCAAGGCCAAGTAGCTGTGTGCTAGGTAGTTGTGTGCTAGGGAAAGGGTTCTTTCATTCAGGGCCAAGATTGTAATTAAGGAAAGTTTGTAAGTACTTTATTTAAGTGGATATAATACATTCTCTATGCTAGTTGGCATGGGGACTTGGATGTAGGCCATAGACTAGGTATAGGGGCCGAACCAAGTGAAAAGATTTGGTGTTCTTGCATTAACATATTTCCAGCATTGCATGTTTATATTTCTGTAATTTACATTCTGCTGAATATATAGTATCTGTCTCATTTAGATACAGCCTGTCTCATTTGCTAAGACAAAAGAGACTGTCTCATTCGTGAACAGTTGCACTTTAACTAATTCTGTTGAGCCTACGAATTTCAGTAGTAACCTCTTTCTCCTAGTTCAGATAAAAGTAACGTTGGTTCATCTCCTTCAACGTCAATTTGTGACAGGTTCGCCTCTGTCATCTGTTCCCTTTCTTTCTTTGGCTTCCGACATTCTCCTGCGTAGCGGCCATAATTCTAGCAGTTGTAACACCTTACACGGCTTTTATCTTGACTCCAACATCCTCTTGGATTTGAAGACCCATCTGAGCTTCCTCTAACAGAATGACTTTGCCATTCTTTTTTAGTAAGTAAGAGTTTCCCCTCAGTGTTCTCTCTCCTTTTCCATTCATCCTCCATTAGCATGAGTTGATCTCCTTTAGGTCCACCCATAATTGATCCAGACTATCCCTTTAGCCCCTCTTCATGTGCTTTGATTGACCCAATCTTTTCTTCTAATGACATCTTCTCAAGATTGCCAAATTGCTCAATTATTGAAGCAATTTGTAAAAAATTTGACGACACTGCACGAAGCAGTTTCTTTACAACATAGCTCTCACTCACTGTTTCACCCGGTGCTCGAATATTCGACATTAGTCCATTCATCTTCATCACAAAATCGTCCAATTGATCAGTGTCCTTCATTTTCAATTCCTCAAACTCTGCCTTCAAGGTTTGAACTCGTGTTGCCCTGATTCTTTCTGCACCTTGGCACATAGTTTTGATTGCATTCTAAGCATCCTTTGTAGTATTTTTATTAGCAATGACAACAGCACGTCTTCAGGTATCCCTTGATAAATCATGGCTAATGCGATCATATCTGTTTTCACGTCAACTGGCGCCTTTGAGTCACTGATCTCGACAGCTTCCCAAACTCCATGCGCTTACATGAATACTCTCATCTTCATGGAACAGACTGTGTAATTTTCCCCTGTCAACGTTGGGTAACTCAACCCAACTGAACCTCCTTTCAATTTGTTTACATCCATTCCTTTCAGTTTGTTTACATCCATTGATGTTATCTTAGACATACGCATGCTAGCTCTGATACCGGATTGTAGAGTCTAGGATCATCAGTATACTACAGAAAGTAAACCACACACATTCACACTGATACGAGGCAAGCTCGGTTTTATTATAACAAATTGGCACCTACAAACAAAACAAAGCCACACTCAACAACCTATTTTAAGATGTGGTGAAACTACTTGATAAATACTTAGTTACACTAGTAATTAAGATAAGGCAGGACTCTTCTATTCTCACTCCACGGCTGCATCACCTCCTACAGAAACCGGAAAACAAAACGACCTAGTCTTACTGATCAACAATCAGCAACTTATTCGAATAAAACAAACTAAATAAATAAGTAAATAAAAGGTTTAGATTAAAACTGCAACAAGAAGTGTTTTCTTCACCGCTGGCTAAGAGCAAAGGGTTCGAACAACAAAGATTTTAAATGGTCCTTGGTCCAATGTTGAGGGTTGCCATGTCCGTCTCCGTACTGATAAAAGGTTTGCCCTATTCGTGCCATATTTGGATTGGCAGCTACAAATGCTTTGCCAAAAGGATATTTCCCCAGCAAGTCCTTATTTAGAATCTTCCATGTCTCGTGCACTAAATTATCAACATATTTTCGCGCCACTTCTTCACTTGCACCAGTATCGTTCATGTAACACTGGACTGCCTTCAGATTATCTCCTCGTGCCATCTCACCCTAAAAATTAATTAATACATGCAAGTCAAATTAGAATTATGTGTATGATTATCTGCAGACTTATGTGATTATATATGTTAAGGTGGATCAGTATACGAACAGATGATGTTCCCAAATCATTGGTAAGTCGAACAATCATACAGGAGCTCCACATGATACCTTGCTAGTTTGCTGACTTCCTTCTGATAAACGGATTGGACGATGTTGTAGTCCAACTTGGCTAACCTGATCAAACTCGGAATCATGTTCTGCTCTTGCTCATAAGTATCGATATACCATCTAGCCTCGACCCTTGTTAATTTCCAGTGCAAAGGCATATCTAAGGCATGATTCACTTTTCTTGCCATGTCGGGGGATATTAAATCCCCTTTTACAGCATTCTTCAAGTGTGTTGTTGAAAAGGCCTTGGCCTTATCAAGGATGTCTTCGCCTTTGAAACCGAAGAAAGATGCTTCGTACAAGCTAAGCAGCCCCTTCACATCCTCACAAAGATTTGTCTTGAAGTTACCGGCCTCATCTGTGAACCTTTGGAACACGTCTATACGTAAATAGAAAAAAAGATAGGTGATTCATGTAGGATTTAAATGGATAATTGCCATGCTTTTGAGATAGATATACAATACTTCAATACTATTGTAATGTTATCAAAGTATAGCATGTACAAACCTTGTGATGACACGGTATATCCATGTTGTCGAAAAATCCTAAATCGTAAAGCTGTTGAATAAAGGTCATCATCACTCAACCATGCATCAGTACTATTATTGTAAATAGCATCAATTGCTTGCTTTATATCATTCTGGAATTGATACTTCAACCCTAGCCTCTGAACTGAGTCGAGCAACTCAAGCTTGGCCAATGGCATATCCGTGTGTGCGACTGCATAAATGAGAAGCTTAGCTTCATCCTTCAACTCATTCACCTGCTTTATGTATTTATCTTCCTGCAACGCATATATATTGCAAGCAAATATCACACACTCAAAGGTCGACGTCAAAAGATAACATCATACATTTATAGTAACTAGTTCCTTACCACGCTCTTATATTAATATTCTAACAATCCCGTGATTAGGTTTTAGAGCAAACAAACTAGTTACTTAACAATAATATATATTAACTGACAGGGGATGAATAGGTATTAGTACAGTGTAATCAACGCTGGAGAGTGACTTGACTAGATTGTAATCCCCGAAACTTGGTGGATAGTTAGCATTTCTTCGAGAGCCGCCGCCTGAACCTTGATGGAGAACATCACCGGGTGTTGTTATGCATAGAACTGGTTTATTATAAGTACTAGCACAAATTTTAGAACCATTTCTTGCTGACGGAAGAGGAACGCGGGGAGGTGCAGAAATCAAGAAGGTTGAAAACAGACCTAATTGGGTAGCCATATATAGTTCTATCTAGCTAGTTGTTTTCTTGAAGAAAATATTGTATTTCTTATGCATTCTATTCGGTAATACACATTGCACTATATATAGCCATACTGAAAGGTAGTGTTTATAAGTTACTTAAGTCACGAATGCGTACATTTTTTAATTTAAAAAATTTATTTCCCTCTTCTTTTTATGCATCTTTTCTCTCTCATCTTTTCATTCCCTCCAATTATAATTCAAATATAATATTATACTAATAATAAGGCACCATTATAAGGTATATTGTTGGATTTAATATACAAAAATCATGTTTTAAATCACTAGAATATTATATTTTATTATATTTATAAAGTATATAGTAGGAAATTGTTGGACTTACTTTTAGATTATTCACACTTCCTTTATCACATGAAGAAAAATCAATCAATAAAATTCAAAATATATACTAAGATATATTTTGTAAAATTATTTTAGAGTGAAGTTACATTTTAGTCCCTCTTTTTAATTTATTTATAGTTTTGATAAATATTTAGAGGCGAGGACTGTCGCATTCGAAATGTGCATGTTATGGAAGAAACAAGTGTTTCGTTAAAATATAAAATATTGAATTAGCGTACTATAGGTAGTGAACGGATTCTTTTAGAGAACATATGTTTCCTGGCAGTAGTTTGACCATTTTCGAGTACATGAACCTTATTTGTACAAATAAGAAACTACACAGGGTGTCATTATTTATGGCTAAATAATTGTGTCAGTTACCATCAGTGGCCTTATGGCCTTAGGATATGGCGATAGGCTGCCAACTTTAGAAAATGCTCCAAGTAGAATCAAATTAGGAGTTGACTTGTATTCGGTGTTGTGCAAATTTCCGATTTAATTAATTAATTTTCAATTAATTTTCTATAAGGTAAGAATTTAATTTTTGAAATTCAATTAATTCCTATAAATTTTTATTTATCGTAGTAAATATAATTATTTATTAAAGTTAAAATATTGTATTCATTTAAATATGAATAATATATATCAAATATAATATAATAAACACATATTTGTTATTAAATAACTAATATAATCCTAAAACTATAATTTAATATTATTTAATATTATAATATATCCGATTTATACTTAACAGTTGTTGTATTGCCTATTAAGACTCTGGCGGAGTATTATTTTGTGATTGGTTGCTATCTTCCGTAATTGTATCGAGAACAAGAGCTCAGACAATTAAGAGATATGGGGATTAAATTAGTCAGATTTTTTTATTCTCGTTAACCAAATCAAACGTAACCATTATATCCCATAAAAGCAGGGTCTGGGAGAGTATGATATACGCAGTCTTCCCTTCATTCAAAAGAACGAAGAGACTGTTTCCCAAAATACCCCCGGCTTGTGTGTGAACATGTGTAAATATAGAATATAACTATAAAAAGATATAATACGCAATACCGAATTCTGACTGTTTGTAGTCACTTTTATCCCGCATAAAAACACTTTTGATATCTTCAACCCAATCTTACTTAAGAACACTCGCAGAATTTCTAATGTATAAATCAAATAACTCCCTGTTCAAAAAAGACAAGACTAACTATCTACCAAAAAAATGATTAGTGTCAATGTATGAAACCCAGAATACAATAATAATAGAATTAAGTACCTTAACAAAATAAATAAACTGACACTATATGTAACCAACACTGTATGTTACTAACACCTCAAAATACAAGTTCAATATATCTCATAAGTTAATCAACCACTCTAATTCGACGCCTCCAAGACCCTCTATCTAATACCATATCCCCTGAAGGTTTAAACAATGCAAATCTAGTGAAAGTAGGTTATCCCAAGTTCTTCTCGGTCTTCCTTTCCTTCTCACACCCGGCAACACTAAACCTTCAACTCTCCGCACTAGAGTCGTTATACGCCTTCTCCGAATATGTCCAAACCATCGCAGTCTACCTTCCTTACTTTTTTTTATTATAGATGCAACTCTTAATTGCCTTCTGAAAAAACTCATCGGCAATCTATTCGAACAAGGTGCAGCCACAAATCCAACGCAACATCCTCATTTCCGCTATCTCTAGGCGTTGTTCTTGGGCCTTCGTTATCGCCCAACATTCCGCCCCATACAACAAAGCTGGTCTAATCGCCATTCGATAAAATCTTCCTTTTAATTTTAAATGAATCTTTTTATCACACAGTACTCCTGAAGCAGCCTTCCACTTTAACCATCCAGATTGGATACGACTAATTACCAATATACTTAATATTTATATAAAAAAATGTTGTTGGGATTAAACACAAATCTTTACATTCACGTATACATCTCCTTATCACTACATCACATTATTATTTAGGTTTTTTTTATCATACACATAATATGTGGGTGTCGTAAATAACGATAATTTATTTAACTTTAAACTTAATTACTAAATATTTGTAAAGTTAATTTTAAATAATTGAATTTGAAATATAAAGATAAGCATAATACATAAATAGATCATTAACTTATTTATTAAATAATTTTTAATTTGAAAAGTATGTCTTGTACATTTTTAATATATATTTTTTGACAAAAAAAGTTAAATTGTACAGATAATTATTTTTTAAAATATTGATATAGATACACTTATATAAATAATATATATATGTACTACATATTTACATAGGTTAAAGTCATAAATATTAAGTGTATTTCGCTTTATTTCGAATTCGAAATCAGAACTTGACCCATTTTTCAAAAAA
Organism: Apium graveolens; assembly: GCF_009905375.1. NCBI lineage: Eukaryota > Viridiplantae > Streptophyta > Magnoliopsida > Apiales > Apiaceae > Apium > Apium graveolens. The sequence continues at coordinate 6,376,960 of NC_133649.1, read as the reverse complement.
TACTCGAAATATGACTACATGAACTCATCAAAAATACAACATCACGATCTAGGTTTAAATTAAATTATGAGTTCGACGAGAAAATTTTACGAATAAGGGGAAGTTTTTTGATATCTTATGTTGATAAAAATTAATGTTTTTGAGGTTTTTATAGGATAAGTCAATTGATAATATGTATCAAAATTACTAGCTTTGAAATCGGAACTTTACCCATTTTAAAAAAATACTTGAAATTTGACTACATCATCACTGTCTAGGTTTAGTAAATTTAAATTTCAAGCTCGACGAGAATATACTTTCAATAAGGATAATTTTTGTAATATCTTATATTAATAAAAAATAATATTTTTGAGATCTTTATACGATCAAGTCATTTGATTTTATGTATCAAAGTTACTAACTGACTGGTTGTACATTAATGTTACTGGGACTTGACCCAATATTTAAATATATTCGGAATTTGACATGAGATGTCACAAGATCCGTTAATACTACGAAAATATATTAAATCGATTTATTTATTAATATTTCACTTAAAAAAAGAGTTAGGTTTATAATATTATTCAATGATGGTGAATTTTTAAAGAGTTGATTCCATAGTCCTACTATTTTCATTATCTTTAGAAAAAATTAAACTAAAACTATAAAGTAAAATTTAGAATTTTCATTAATATGTTATTTGAAAAATGATAAGAGATTTGATGCTTCTTCATAAAAATATAGTTTATTTATTGTATTATTTAATTAAAAATATTTATATTCAAATATTTGTAAAACAAATCTTAAATTATAAATTATTCAGTTTGATATGATTATTATAAGTAATCATATACATGGAGTCCCTATTTTTTCCGGAAGTTCTAGAGTCCAAAATTCTAATTTTATATTACAATCCAATCTAATAGTTTGGGTTTTATGTTTTCAATAATTTAAATACTAAGATAATAAACTACATGATATAAACGTGTGTTATGGTATTATATCATTAATGTTCAACAAGTTTAAGTGAACTTGTATGTTTTACAAACATGTTCTATAAAATCATATATTTTACAATGTTCAACTTGTCAAATATATGAGATTTGCAAGATTTTTATTAAAATAGTGATGTTTGGAGAACATGATTCACATTATAATATGTTTTACAAAAAAATTTATATTATTTTACTTGCAGAACATTTGTGAACTCTCGTACTTAACAAAAAATAAGGACTCAATAGTACTTAACTCACAGACACACACATATATAAGAAACTTGAAAAATTACATAATTAAATCTTTTGAAAAAAAAATATTTAAGATGAACAATTATAATTTTACGAAAATAATATTTAATGCTGAAAAATATTGTACAACTATTTTAAATTATTTGAAAAAAAGGTAAAACTATAAGGTATTATACCATTTGATTTATTCTATGTTATTCTATCCAAAGAAAAAAAGTTAATATTAGTCGATAATTTGAATGTATTAACAAGTCAACTAATATATAAAAAAATTTATCCAATTAAAAAATATTTAATTTTAAGAAAATAATATACAATATTATCAAGTTATTATAAAAAGAAATATTAAAATCATAAAAGAATTAAACTTAAAAATAATTTGAATGACAATATTAGTACAAATTAATTTTCGGATTAATAAAAAAAAATCTTGTGACTCTTAGTAGTTAGCCTTTACGATATATGAATTATTTTTATGTCGCATCCATGATTGATACTCTGTTGAGTAAAAATAAATATTGATTGATTGTCAGTGCTACTACGATTACAATAAATAAATAACTGTAATTTATTTTTAGATAATTATAATTTTTGAATAATTATGAGTGCATGATATTTAAGTAATTTATTGGCTAACGATTAGTCATCTACATAACTAAGTATCTAGCATATAAATAAACGAGACCAACATAATTTATTCGAAAATATAACAAATAATAATTTACATACATACATACACACGCACATGTGATTTTATCTTTACTAATTTTAAAATATTCAATGATAATGGTGTATTCGGATTTATTGATACACCAGAAGAGAATAACTAAAAATTTCATGTTGTGAAAATGAGAATGATTAATTAAATTTAAGTTTTTTCAATTTGCTAAAAACTGGGTGGATTATGTTAATTTTAATTTATGAATAATGACATTGAAAATTATCTGACATCTTATAAAATTAACTTTATATAATAGATTAGAGTAAAAACTAAGGACATAGCCGAGTCAACTTTAGTTAATGAATTAAGACATTAGTAATGACATAAAATCAACATAAACATTGAATAAAAAATATAACATTTTTCATAAAAATAAAGTTATATTAACGGTAGTGTAAATTCAACTTTGTTGAGTATTACGATTGCAGGTATTGACGACTTTAGTTATATATTACTAATTCTTTTAAATTAAGTAAGGTAGTTATAAATTAGTTATGACTTACGTAATAAAATAACTCATTACTCAGGGTTTATTTAACCAAATCTCAAAAATTTTACTCGACTCTGCATTAAACATATGTCCTTTTCACCGTACAATGATTCAGAAAATACAAATTGCATGACATAAACAAGAAATATATAATTTGATTGATGAGATATATTAGAAATATTATGTAGTTGTTAATGTCTTACACTCTTACATGAAAATCATATACATTGATAAACACTCAACTTGTATTTGATATACTTTAGATGTTATACAATATTTACCAATAAGAAAATGATCAAGAATTTTACTAGTATAATTGTATGGTGTAAAAAAATTCTAGAAAATGACTTGTGCCTTGCACTGTTTATTATGCTAGTTGGAGAAAATGCAGTAAGTACTTCATTGAGGGGAGAGTGGTCGAAGTGGTCAAAAGGAATTGAGTACATAATATATTTTAATAATATTATTATTATTTTTTAATAAATTTTATATTTTATATAAATGCCCCTGATTCATTCACATTAAAAAATTAATTGTACTCGTCTATTTTTGCGAATACATATTTAAAAGTTTCAAGCCCATAGAATTATATAAATAATATTTAATAATTTAAGTAAAGTTTTTAATATTAAGCAAAAAGTCTCGCATACATATTTGCGAAGTGGCTAAAATAATTATTTAAATCATCAAACCTGTCACTGGCATCTGACCTGAACGTTTATTATGTGTTATACTGGGTAATTATTCATTCACATTACTATCAACAAAATAAGGTGCCGTTATTTGAGAGATTGATCTCAACTAATTACAACAGTATGATCAGAAGATAAAGTCTACCAATATTTAACTATATTACAAAGTATATTATCATAGTTTTTTGAAAATCCTTTTTTCTTTTATCCAGTAAATTTATATTTGCACACTAATAGGTATACAAGGGAAAAACATAAAATAAAGACAACCCAGTCCTGTATATGAGTCTGTTTGGGGTATCATTTTTTTTACCGAGGAAAATGAGAATTTTATTAATAATTCAAATTGTTCATCAATGCATCAATGAATTCCGAGTTGTTGTCACAGACCCGTCAAATTGCCAACTACAATCAGGTATTGAACAAGTAGCTCTACCTAGGAAGTGTGCTACTTGGTTGGCAGACCATTTAATAAACTTAACAAACACATTTTTATCTCTCAGTTCAAATAACAAGTTCTTGCATTCTTTTATAAGCCGACCAAAACAGGACTGCAAGATTCTTGTGCTTCTTATGGCCGGCTCCAAAATTACGTCTTTGCATTGATGTTAGTTAATCCAACTCAAAGCCTCCCTTACGCCTATAGCTTCTGCGTACTCTAGAGTCACGTTACCCAGGATACATTGAGATTTCTCCTAAATCAACTCTTCTCAATGGTCTCTTGTTATGAATGAATATCTATATAAGTTGAAAGCTTCAAAGATTGTAGTGCCAGAATTAATCTTAATCTTATTATCAATTGGTGTAAAGGATAATCACGACTGACACAATCAAGGATTGATTGAGTCAATCACTGGCTGCTTTAATGTGTATATCACGTTGTATCTGTAACTGTAGTTTATTACTTTGTAGAAGTTATTATGCAGTTAGGCTAATTGTAGGAGTTATCATAGGAGCTAATTTCTCAACAATTGATTTGTATGATTGTTTTACACATTCCTGAATTGTATAAATATTCTTACATGAATAATACAACATAAGCCTTTCAACAACTCTTACATGGTATCAAGAGCAAGGTTCTGATCCCTTCTTCTTCTTCCTTTTTTTTTACCATCCATGGCTTCCCAAAATATTATCCCAAACGATGCTGAACCAAGTGCTCCGCTTGTTGTCGTAACTCTCTCCAATGTCATCAAACTCACCCCAACAAATTACCTATCATGGAAACTTCAAATAGAGGCCACGCTGGTTGGCTTTGGTTTATTCAAATTCTTGGATGGTACACATCCTTCCCCATCTCCCACAATTACAACAGATACTACTACGCTACCTAACCCAGCATATCAAACTTGGATGCGTCAAGACCGCTTGTTCTTTGGCGCTTTCATTGGGTCACTAGAACAAATAATTGTTCCTCTTGTTTGCCTCACTACCACTTCCAAAGATCTGTGGGATACTCTCGCAACCACTTATGCCAGTGCTTCTTGAGGTCACATAAAACAACTACAAGCTCGTTTCAAATCAATTACAAAAGGACCACAAACTGTGACGGAATTCATGAATGCAATTAAGGCGTGTACTGATCAGTTAGCTCTCCTCGGTTATCCCGTCAAACATGAAGATGTTCTTGATAAAGTTTTTGAAGTCCTGAACCCTGCTTATCAAGGAATTATTGATGTCGTCAATGCTAGAAATACTCCAATCACTTTTACAGAGCTTCATGAAAAGCTTATTAATCGAGAACTCACTCTAAAATCTCAACCCCTCGTTACTGGACTCCCCGCTACTGTTCATGCTACAACAAGCCGCTCAAACTATCGTAATCCAGCACCACCTTTCAACAACTATCGGAATAACCTGTGAAAACAATCTGCGATTAATACAAATAATCAAACAAGTGTGTGCGTGAGTAAATGAAATCAAACGGAGGAAGAAAAGATATAAACAGAAGAGAGATCCTCGAGTCCAGTTGAAACTGTCTCCTTAAAGCTATTTCGCCTCTCACCGTATGTGCGAGTCGATAGCCTCCCAGGATAAAACGAGGTAGCGGCGGCGTTACGGATAACGAGCACCTTCAGTGAGCTTGAACGGGCACGAAACTATTCCCGAGAGAGAGATTTGTGTTTAGAGGCGAATATGTTTTTGGTGTGTCTAACCCTAACGCCTTAGAGGTGTTTATATAGGTGTAGATAGACTTGTGCGCTACTCTTTTCCATAATTAAATATCATTAATTATGGAATCGGTGTAATACTTGCAAGCTACTCTATTCCATAAATAATCTGAAACAGAATCAGATTAAATATATCAAGACATGCACCATATCAATTAATCTGAAACAAAATCAAATTAATTTATGCCATAATATTTGAGCCAAATTCTAATGGAAAATAATAATTTCCATTATTAAGAGAATATCATCATATCTCACACATCTTTTAGTCATAATGCTCAAAAATATGACTTACCAATATGGGACTTATACCCATATTTTCCAACAATCCCCCACATGGGTGAGATTGGTGATCTTAGTAGCACACACCAGACAGACAGACAGACACGGAGTTTGACTTGGTGATAGTTTCTTCGATCAGATATAGCATACGATAAGTAGAGAATGCTCCTTGAACCTTCGCTCGAGTAAGCATACCGACTTTACTGGTAGACAATAGACGTGCTTGTCCTTGAACTGTTCGACCGTTTATGTAAACGATGATATACTTATCACTATATCGTTTCTGACTCGTTCAGCTCTCATGAGTATGTCCATTTTGGCCATGGAACATCGTCCTGGTTCTGCAGAAGTTTCTAAAGAATTGTGCCTCGCAATTCTCCTTTGAAGCGGCCCCACTTCTCTCCCACATAGGTGATCTTTATCTTATAGAGTAACCCGCGTTTACTCAACTGAATTCCATGCGTTCACTCCTGAGCTCCATGTATTCATCAAAGATCATTAAAGGCTCAAAGCTTAACCTCGTACCTTACGGGTCTCACTGTTTCCTCATCATAGGAACAGGCCAGGGGTTACCCCCACAGTGATTTGGTCATCATGATTTAGTTGTCCCATTGAACCAAGTTCTTGGGATCTCCAGTCAGCAATGGTTGGGTGTCCACCATGATGCCGTTAAGCAATAGGCTTAAGGCCCATCCCTCTCGATGATTTCTCAACCACTTCTCTTGATAACCCTTTGGTTAGTGGATCCGCGATATTATCCTTTGACGGTATATAGTCAATAGTGATAATTCCGGTTGAGATCAATTGTCTAATGGAACTGTGTCGTCGTCGTATATGACGAGACTTTCCATTATACATCGTGCTCTATGCTCTACCAATAGCGGATTGACTATCACAGTGAATCCCTATTGCAGTTACAGGCTTTGGCCATCTTGGAATATCCTCAAGAAACTGACGTAGATATTCAGCCTCTTCGGCGCATTTATCTAGTGCCACAAACTCAGCTTCCATCGTGGAATGAGTTATCACCGTTTGTTTTGAGGATTTCCATGATATTGTCGCTCCAGCTAATGTAAACACATAGCCACTCGTAGACTTAAGTGCTTTCTTGCTAGATATCCAATTTGCGTCAGTATATCCTTCTAATACTGCTGGGTATCTGCCATAGTGCAGTCCATAGTATCGAGTTCCCCTCAAGTACCTTAGTACCCTTATAATCGCTTTCCAGTGATCAGCTCCCGGATTACTCGTAAACCTACTCAACTTGCTAATTGAGTATGCAATGTCTGGTCTTGTACAACTCATGAGGTACATCAGACTACCAATTATCCTCGAGTATTCCAATTGGGAAACAGCTACACCTTTGTTCTTGGATAGGTGCAAAGTCATATCCACAGGTGTCCTAGCTTTCTCAAAGTCATCCTTAAGAAACTTCTCAAGGATCTTGTCAACATAATATGGTTGACTTAATGCGAGACCCTCTGATGTTCTAGAAATTTGAATTCCCAGAATTACATTTGCTAGTCCCATATCTTTCATGTCGAACCTTGATTTCAACATGTCCTTTGTAGATTTGATAACTTTATCATTGCTTCCAGCAATAAGTAGATCATCTACATATAGTGTCATCATGACATAGCCATTGTCATTCTCCTTGACATAGTTGTTCTCGTTATCCTTGTAATAGGCACAGCTATCACATTCATTGATTTTGAAACCATTGGCCAGCACGACCTCATCAAATTTTTCATGCCATTTCATAGGCGCTTGTTTCAAACCATACAGTGATTTCACCAATCTACACACTTTCCTTTATTGTCCTGGGACAACAAACCCTTCAGGTTGTTCCATATAGATTTCTTCATCTATGTCTCCATTTAGGAAAGCTGTTTTCACATCCATTTAATGTACAGTTAGATTACGCATTGCAGCAATAGCAAACATCATCCTTATGGACGTTATTCTCGTTACAGGAGAATATGTATCAAAGTAATCAAGGCCTTTTTGTTGCTTGTATCCTTTAATTACAAGTCTGGCCTTATACTTATCAATAGTGCCATCAGTTTTCAACTTCTTCTTGAAAACCCACTTGCTACCTAATGGTTTGCAACCAGTTGGCAAGTCCACTAATTCTCAAGTATGATTTTGCATAATTGAATCAACTTCATTCTTGATGGCCTCTTTCCACATAGGCCCATCAGGTGAGGTAACCGCCTCCTTATAAGTTTTTGGGTCACCTTCTTCGAGCAAATAGGTCATAAAATCAGACCCATAGGATTTCTCCGTTCGTTATCTTTTGCTCCTTCTCACTACCCCCACATTTTCGTCTTCACTTTCGTCACTCTCATTATCGTCATCTACAGACTCATGAGATCGTTTAGACGTCGTAGGTTGTTGGTTTCCTGGATTACAGGGAAACATCGTCTCAAAAAATGAGGCATTCCTTGATTCCATAATGGTATTCTTTTGAATATCAGGAATCTTGGATTCATGAACAAGAAACCGATATGCAGTGTTGTGTGGAGGATATCCGATGAAGACACAATCCACAGTCTTAGGACCTATCTTCACCTTCTTCGGTGTAGGGATCAGTACCTTTGCAAGGCACCCCCACACTTTCAGGTGTTGGTAACTTGGTTTCTTTTTCTTCCACATTTCATAAGGACTTACATCCTTATTCTTGCGCATCGTAATATTTAAAATATTATTTGCGCTTAAGATGGCTTCTCCCCACATCGATTGTGGGAGCCCAGAGCTTAACAACATCGCATTCATCATCTCTTTCAGAGTGCGATTCTTCCTTTCAGCCACACCATTTGACTGAGGGGAGTATGGTGCAGTGACCTCATGGATTATACCATGTTGTGAACAGAATTCCCCAAACGGTTCAACATATTCACCTCCACGATCACTTCGTATCGTTTTGATTTTCTCAGTTTGTTGTGTCTCAACTTCTTCCTTATAGATTTTAAATTTATCTATAGCTTCGTCTTTGCTTTTCAACAAATATACATAGCAGTATTTTGTACAATCATCAATGAATGTAATAAAATACTTGTTTCCTCCTCTTGTTGGAGTGAATTTTAAATCACATATGTCGCTATGTATTAGGTCTAGCACTTTGGTGTTCCTTTCCACACGTTTAAATGATGATCTCGTTAATTTTGCCTCAACACAAGTCTCACACTTATGTTTTGGATCGATAGTAAGTTTAGGTTTGTATTCTTTTGCACTTAAACGACGTAAAGTGTCATAATTTACATGTCCTAATCTAGCATGCCATAAATTAGGAGACTCAAGCAAGTAAGCAGAAGAATTCTTCATTTCATTATCGTCCTTAACGGACATTACATTGAGCTTAAAAAGCCCATCAGTTAAATAACCCTTGCCTACAAACATACCACTCTTAGACAAAATAACTTTATCTGACTCTATTACAATGCGAAAGCCATGCTTATTCAACAGAAAACCAGACACAAGGTTCTTGCGAATATCAGGCACATAAAGTACATTCTTCAAAGTCAGATTCTTCCCAGAGGTCATCTTCAGGATCACCGTGCCTTCACCCTCAATGGTAGAAGTTGCTGAATTCCCCATGTAGAGCTTCTCACCAGCATCGGAAGCTTTGAGGCTAGAGAAAACCGCCTTGTCTGAGCAAACATGCCTAGTAGCACCAGTATCAATCCACCATTCACGTGGATTAGAACCGACCAGGTTCACTTCAGAGACCGTAGCACAGAGGTCTATGTCACCCATCTCCTTGGAGATATTCTCTACCATGTTTGCTTCTTTCTTCTTGTTGGGCTTCTTGGGCTTCTTGCAGTCAAAAGACCTATGACCAACTTTATCACAGTTGTAGCACTTCCCTTGAAATTTTGACTTCGAAATCCCTCCCTTGGGTGCCAGCTTTGCCCCTTTACCAGAATTAGCCTTCTTGGGCTTGGAGCTTTGAGCATGCTCCACCATGTTTGCCTTCTCAGTGGCAACGTTAACTTTCTTCTCGGACCCTCTGTTGTCTTCTTCAATACGAAGTCTAACAATAAGATCCTCCATAGACATCTCCTTTCGCTTGTGCTTAAGGTAGTTCTTGAAATCTTTCCATCCAGGTGGAAGCTTTTCAATAACAGCAGCAACTTGGAAAGACTCACTTATGACCATTCCCTCAGCATGAATGTCATGAATGATCACCTGCAGTTCCTGCACCTGACTGACCACAGTCTTAGAGTCTGCCATCTTATAATCAAGAAAGCGGCCAACAATCCACTTCTTTGCCCCAGCGTCCTCGGTTTTATACTTATGGTCAAGTGACTCCCATAAGACCTTAGTTGTTGGCTTCGCGCTATATACGTTATCCAACGAGTCAGACAAACAATTTAACACATAGTTCCGACAGATGTAGTCGGAGTGCTTCCAAGCATCAGCAGCATACACAGTCTGCATGTTACTCTCAGCAGTGAGCAACGGTGGTTCTTCCTTAAGGAAGCGATCCATATGCAACGTGGTCAGATAAAAGTGCATCTTTTGTTGCCAATGTTTGAAGTTCGTTCCGTTGAACTTCTCAGGTTTTTCAGCATGTGCAGCAGGCACAGTTGGCATAACAGGTGCAGCAGGCACCATGGGTGGAACAGATGGTACGTGCGTCTGTACTACAAGTGTATGCACACCAGTAGGCACCGCAGGTATGATCGGAGGAGTGAATCCTGCCGATATCTGTCCAAGAGGAACACTAAACTGTCTAATGACAGTGTGTCCCACAGGCACATGTCCCGAAGGCACATGTCCCGAAGGCACATGTCCAACAGGCGTTTGACCCCCATCAGATCGTATGATCCGTGCGTTAGGGTTAATCGGCTGCTGGTGAACCCCATCAGATCCAATAATCTGTGCGTTGGGATCAGCCGTCATGTTCATCGAATCGTTCACAGTTTGGTTCTCCATCGATCTGTTACTCAACAAAATAAGCAGATACAGATGTATCAGTCACAGATGTATATAAAATAAATAGCTTTAAGATTGTAAAAACAATCTGCGATTAATACAAATAATCAAACAAGTGTGTGCGTGAGTAAACGAAATCAAACGGAGGAAGAAAAGATATAAACAGAAGAGAGATCCTCGAGTCCAGTTGAAACTGTCTCCTTAAAGCTATTTCGCCTCTCACCGTATGTGCGAGTCGATAGCCTCCCAGGATAAAACGAGGTAGCGGCGGCGTTACGGATAACGAGCACCTTCAGCGAGCTTGAACGGGCACGAAACTATTCCCGAGAGAGAGAGATTTGTGTTTAGAGGCGAATATGTTTTTGGTGTGTCTAACCCTAACGCCTTAGAGGTGTTTATATAGGTGTAGATAGACTTGTGCGCTACTCTTTTCCATAATTAAATATCATTAATTATGGAATCGGTGTAATACTTGCAAGCTACTCTATTCCATAAATAATTTGAAACAGAATCAGATTAAATATATCAAGACATACACCATATCAATTAATCTGAAACAAAATCAAATTAATTTATGCCATATTATTTGAGCCAAATTCTAATGGAAAATAATAATTTCCATTATTAAGAGAATATCATCATATCTCACACATCTTTTAGTCATAATGCTCAAAAATATGACTTACCAATATGGGACTTATACCCATATTTTCCAACATAACCAACACTCTAAACCTCCTTATCGCACCCAGCAAAATACACACCAACAACAACCTACCCACAACTTTACCGGTTCTCGTCCTTTTATGGGTCGTTGATAATGGTGTCATACAAAAGGTCACTCCCTTCAAAAATGTCCCATCTTTCAGGAAAAGCATCCCATCATCCAGGCATCAGCTCCACCTACGTACATGTCTAAGCTACCACAAGCCCATGTAGCTACTGTTTCTGCATCATCTCATTCCCCACAATGGTTACTTGACTCTGGTGCTTCTCATCATGTTACACAAGACCTTAATAATCTCTCACTGCATAACCCATATAACGGAACTGAGGAGATAGTGATTGGCGATGGTACTGGTCTTCCTATAACACACACTGGTTCAACTCTTCTTTCAACCTCATCTCATAATTTATCTCTTTCTAATGTTATATGTGTGCCTAATATGCAACGAAACATCATTTCGATTTCACAGCTTTGTAAAGACAATAATCTTCTCATTGAATTATCATCTAATTATTTTCATGTGAAGGATCGTCTTACGGGGGTACCTATTCTTTCGGGACCAACTAGAAATGGAATTTATGAATGGCCATCTTCATCTCCCCTTATACCCTTTTCAAGCATCAAAGTCCCTGCTATTGACTGGCATCATCGTCTTGGCCATCCATCAATTCCTGTCCTCAAAAATCTTGTTTCATCTTTTCAGCTTGGTATTACAGATGATTTTTTCTTTAATTGTAATGCATGTCAATGTAATAAGAGCCACAAGTTTCCCTTTAATAAAAATACCCTGGTTTTTCATTCACCTCTGGAGCTTCTTTATACAGATTTATGGACTTCTCTTTTTTTCTCTCTTGATGGTTTTAAAAATTACGTGATATTTGTCGATCATTTCACTCGATACATTTGGTTTTACCCACTCAAAAAAAATCAGATAGGAAAGAAGTCTTTGTTAGGTTTAAAGCAATAGTTGAAAAATATTTTGAAATACCAATCAAGACTGTATATTCAGACAATGGAGGAGAATATCAAGGTCTATCCAATTATCTTACTATTAATGGTATTTGTCATCTTACATCTCCGCCTCACACTCTTGAGCACAATGGCTTCCCAGAATGTCGCCATAGACATATAGTAGAAATTGGCCTCGCTTTGCTTTCTCATGCTAAATTACCACTCGAATTCTGGTCTTTAGCTTTTACTACAGCATCATATCTCATAAATCGATTACCAACCCCCACCTTTTCAAATAAATCTCCATTTTACTGCCTATTTGGTGTCCCTCCGAACTATCTCAAACTTCGGAGTTTTGGTTGTCTCTGTTATCTATTATTGCGTTCTTATGCTCAACACAAACTTGATTATAGATCATTACCGTGTATATTTGTTGGGTACTCTGCCACTCAAAGTGCGTACTATTGTCTTGAGCCGACTGCTCATAAGATCTATACATCACGTCATGTTCGGTTTGTAGAATCTCAGTTTCCATACCATATGTTATCTTCCACCATCCTCGTTACTTCATATCCCAATTCAGATAGTTGGTGCGCTATAACTCTTCCATTCATATCTTCTACTTCTAATTTGGTTTCTGACCAGGTGCCTAGTGCTCCAATTTCTACCACACAATCATTATCAACTACACCTAGTCAATCGGTTGCGTCTACTCCCTCATCAATAGAGTCTTCTCAACCTTCACCTACCTCATCAAACAACACACCATCCACATCACACCATGTTGACGCAATTAATCAGCCCACCATACCACCAACTACAACAATCACCACCCATTCTCGCAACAACATTTTTAAACCAAACCTGAAATATGTTCACTCAACCACAATCTAGCCTAAACACTCTGAGCCTACTACTGTAGCACAAGCGCTCAACGATCCATTATGGCGTCAAGAAATGATGGATGAGATAGGTGCTCTTCATAAACTTGATACATGGGATCTTGTACCCCCGGAAACGAGTCAAAATCTCATTAAGTGCAAATGGATTTTTCGTCTAAAATATAAATATAATGGTACAGTTGATCGTTATCGAGCCCGTCTAGTTGCCAAAGGTTTTCAACAATGTGCTGGTGTTGACTACACGGACACCTTCAGTCCTGTTGTCAAACCCGTTATAATACGAACTCTTTTGAGCCTTGCACTGGCCAATAATTGGCATCTTAGGCAACTTGACATTAATAATGCTTTTTTGAATGGTACTCTTCATGAGCAGGTTTTTATGGCACAACCTCCGGGATTTCCTAATGCTAAATTTCCAAATTATGTCTGCAAACTAAAGAAAGCTATATATGGTCTTAAGCAAGCTCCACGAGCTTGGTATATTGAGCTCACCAAATTTCTGTTAAAACTTGGGTGCAAGCGCTCTATTGCTGATGCATCATTGGTTATTAATAATCAACAATCATCTCCGATGTACTTAATTGTTTACGTGGATGACATAGTTCTCGCGGGACCAGACTCGCAAGTCTTGGAAGACTTCATCAAACACCTCGCTAAAAATTTGCCTCAAATGCTTTCGGAATCTTCTGAATGCCTCAAATGCTTCATCTTTTGCCTAATAAATAAACCCACATATACCGGATGCAATCATCTACTGGAAGTAAGAAGAACTTGTTACCTGCCGAGGTTGGTGGTGCGAAAGGCCCACAAAAACTTCCATGTATCAATTCAAGTACGAATTTTGCACTAAAAGTTTGATTGAGAGGTGAATGACTTTTGTGTTTGCTTAGACTTCAGGCAACATTCACACATCTTCTTTGGTTGTATCAATTTAGGCAGGCTATAGGCCATTTCTTCCTTATACATGAGAGTCAATGTAGCAAAATTTACATGCCCAAGTCGGGAATGCCAAAGCCATGAGTCTATTTCAACTTTTGACAGTAAACATATTGGATTATAGCCTCCATCTTCAATTTTGAGTTTGTACATTCTGTTTGCAGTTTGTTTCACCCTCATCACCAACTTTTCCTGGCTATCACGAATCCACAAATATTCTCCTTGCAAGATTACTTTATTTCCTTCTTAGGACAATTGTCCCAAACTTATAATATTACTACATAGAGAGGGAATATAATATAACTCGCGTAAGTATCGGTTTCCACCATTTTTGTAATTTAATTTGATAGACCCTTTCCCTTTAATCATTACTGTAAAACCATCACCAAAGCGAACTTCACCAGCTACACTTTCACCTAAGTTGTAAAAAATTTCCTGTTGCCTCGTCATGTGGTTGCTTGCCCCATTGTCTAGATACCATATACTTGAGTTTTCACGATTATTCTCAAATTGTCTCAATTTTGAACTTATATTTTTCTGGTTCACTAGTATCGTACTCTCCTTGCCACTTTTTCCTAGTTCAGATAAAAGTAATGTTGGTTCATCTCCATCAACGTCAATATGTGACAGGTTCGCCTCTGTCGTTTGTTCCCTTTCTTTCTTTGGCTTCCGACACTCGCCTGCGTAGTGGCCATAATTCTAGAAGTTATAACTCATTACACGGCTTTTATCTCAACTCCAACATCCTCTTGGATTTGAAGACCCATCTGAGCTTCCTCTAACAGAACGGCTTTGCCATTCTTCTTTAGTAAGTAAGAGTTTCCCCTCAGTGTTCTCTATTCTTTTCCATTCATCCTCCATTAGCATGAGTTGATCTCCTTTAGGTCCACCCATAATTGATCCAGACTATCCCTTTAGCCCCTCTTCATGTGCTTTGAGTGACCCAGTTGTTTCTTCTACTGACATCTTCTCAAGATTGCCAAATTGCTCAATTATTGAAGCAATTTGTAAAAAAATTGACGACACTGCACGAAGCAGTTTCTTTACAACATAGCTCTCACTCACTATTTCACCCGGTGCTCGAATATTTGACATTAGTCCATTCATCTTCATCACAAAATCGTCCAATTGATTAGTGTCCTTCATGTTCAATACCTCAAACTCTGCCTTCAAGGTTTGAACTCGTGCTGCCCTGATTCGTTCTGCACCTTGGCACATAGTTTTGATTGCATTCTAAGCATCTTTCGTAGTATTTTTATTAGCTGATGACAACAGCACGTCTTCAGGTATCCCTTGATAAATCATGGCTAATGCGATCATATTTGTTTTCACGTCAACTGACGCCTTTGGGTCACTGATCTCGACAGCTTCCCAAACTCCATGCGCTTGCATGAATACTCTCATCTTCATGGACCAGATTGTGTAATTTTCTCTTGTCAACGTTGGGTAACTCAACCCAACTGAACCTCCTTTCGGTTTGTTTACATCCATGACTTTCAATTTGTTTACATCCATTGATGTTGTCTTAGACATACGCGTGCTAGCTTTGATACAAGATTGTAGAGTCAAGGATCATCAGTATACTACAAAAAGTAAACCACACACATTCACACTGATACGAGGCAAGCTCGGTTTTATTATAACAAATTGGCACCTACAAACAAAACAAAGCCACACTCAACAACCTATTTTAAGATGTGGTGAAACTACTTGATAAATATTTAGTTACACTAGTAATTAAGATAAGGCAGGACTCTTCTATTCTCACTCCACGGCTGCATCACCTCCTACAGAAACGGGAAAACAAAACGACCTAGTCTTACTGATCAACAATCAGCAACTTATTCGAATAAAACAAACTAAATAAATAAGTAAATAAAAGATTTAGATTAAAACTGCAACAAGAAGTGTTTTCTTCACCGCTGGCTAAGAGCAAAGGGTTCGAACAACAACGATT